>NC_059186.1:7252930-7476275 GCF_020631705.1 Daphnia magna | reverse complement strand
CCCAGTTCTGCTATTCTCTGCAGGCACAGATGAACCCTGACCACAAAGTGGGTATATTGTCACATTGTAGAAGTGTGCCTCGCTTCTTTGTTGATGACTCATAATAGGGGACGGGGACTACGTGTGCCAAAGCTCCCGGGGGAGAGGGGAGTGTGAGAGGGTGTTGTGTTAAATACCTTAAGATTATAGCATTGATACATCATGGATTACGCGGATTGACTGGACTTACAGAGTCTAAATCCAGCTATAATCCTTCTTCTGTTTTCTTGAACGAATCACTTAAGCTGAAAAAAAGATGGAACGATGATCTCTTTTGGCATGCCGAGTGGATCCGAAAGCTTTCTCTGGGCAAGTACATTTAAAATGTGACATTATACTCATATGAAGCTCTGGGTCGTTTCTCTCGCCTCCCTTGTCCTCTCCACAGTCATCACGATCTTGTCGCGGTCGTGAAGATTTACCACCGATCTTCAACTTCCATCAACTACGGAATATTCTTTCAACAATTTCAATTTTTCAAAAACTAAGATTTCTAACGACTTGATCGAGATTCGAACCTCGGACCTTTCGCATCACCGGCTAACCGGCTAACCATTACACCACCGTTAATATGCGAGGCAAAGGAAAACAACAGGGCCCGTATGGTGCTGCAGGTAAACCCCCTTCACTGTCCCCCTTCTCCATGGGTACGCGCAATCCCCCTTCCGACCCTTCTTCTGGCTGGCTTGGGGGGCGTCAGTTCCGTAAAACTTGAAACTTTGTACGCGTTTTACGGACACTCCCGCTCATTTGCACCCTAAAACCTATATTAAAAATGATCAGCGTAAAAAGATCTACAACCCTGTATTAATCGTTATTGGATTAGAGAAAACTTGTCTTGCTAGGGAAGTGCCATAGATTCTGTTAACTCATCATAGCTAATTGAGTAGCCACCAATACTTGAAAGGAATCTAACACCTAGAAAAGAAAATAGAATATTAATAATGTAGATTACATGTCTGTAGTTGTATTTGTATTTTTGATTTTGAATCTGTATCAGATGACAGTAGTAGATAGTTTTTCCAGTGTTGTGACTTAATATGTATAATTATGTAATTGCTAGTATTTATGAATTATTCTTAATTGAATTTATTTGCTTGTTATTTATTTAAATAAATTTAGTTATAATTTAGTATTTGAAAATGAAGTTATTTGTAAATTTTATATATATAGATTTTAAAATACAACATGCAACAACGAATAATTTCATGTAGCAGACGACATATTGTATTTTTTGTATTTCATTCATTTTTTAAAGTTTGTAGTGTATACATCTGTGTATTGGATAACTTTTTTTTAAGGTAAGTGTTCGTTGTTAATATTTTGGTAATAGAGTAGTGGTATTAGAGTAATTTTTTTTATTTATTATTTATTTGACTAATTTAATTACTTAACTTAATTATACATTACTTTATAAAGTTATTAGTAACTTAATAGATTTACTTTACCTTACTGATTAGCAGAAATGTTACTTTTTACTTAACTTAAATGTGTTAATTTTACTTAATATTTAGAGTGTTTAACTTAATTATTTTACTTTACTTTACTTTTTTACTTAATATTTGGAGTGTTTAACTTAATTATTTTACTTTACTTTACTATTTTACTTTATTACTTTACTTTACTTTACTATTTTACTTTATTACTTTACTTTACTTTACTATATTACTTTATTACTTTACTTTACTTTACTATTTTACTTTATTACTTTACTATTACATTACTTTTCCCACCCAAAACCCCTATTTTGCCTCGCATAGCTCGGGCTTTGTCCCGCTTAGTTACTTAAGTATAGTTAAGTTAAGTTATTTTAGGTTACTAGTTTACTTTATTACTTTACTATTACATTACTTTACCCACCCAAAACCCCTATTTTGCCTCGCATAGCTCGGGCTTGGTCCCGTTTAGTTACTTAAGTATAGTTAAGTTAAGTTATTTTAGTTAAGTAAATTTGGTCGGGTAAAATAGACTTTTACCCATTCTGGCACATTAGTGACTAGTAGCTATTCTTGCATAATTTAATTGTGTCAAGGTCGAATCACAATTTTACAAATACACATGTACTTCCTATCTTCATTACCAATACTATTTTTTTCTTTTTTTTTTCTTTTTGTGTGGCTTTTTTTGTTTTCGGATGGACACTCGGCAAACTGACGTCGGCGAGCCTAATGTCGTTTCGGAAGTAACCGGAAACATAACCGATAACATATTATCTTCGATCCTTCCCGATTTTCCTTGTCACGGCAATCAGAGATGTAAAAGGTGAAACTTATACTGACATTTGAAAATGAACAAGTTGACGGAAAAATGTTTGTCATACAGAACTTAATGCGTAAAAGAGAAATGATTTAGATAATCAACCGAAAAATTAACTGTGACTTAAAATGGTGTTCCAGTTAAGTAAAATGTTTGTTAATCACCACTTGCAACGAGTGTCAGTATGGAGCAGAAGCTATAAGTAAGAAAACGCTTTTAACTAAGGAAAATATTGAAAAGTTTTCCTATAGCTTTACAACGCCATCTAGAGACGGGGAAGCGCACAAAAATATCTATTTGCATCGCTTTGAATTTTGCAAAAATTAAAGCAATTTGTAATAGCCATACGGTGACGCTATTTCCAACTGAATAGCTTCAAAAATCTACCATCATGGAGTTAACCACCATCATGGAGTTAACCACGATATACTTTTTCTGGTTGGTGTGAGTATTTTGCTGTGGCACGGTTTCGTCCACAAAAGGCCCGAATTTCCAAACGCCAAGTCACGTGGATCACCGAACGTCTCCCGAATGGTCAACGGTGCTGATAAAAGTGCTAAGATAAAAGTAAAACGGGACCGGAGAAAGCGCAAGAAGAAGCAATTGGCCAAACCTGGTGGCATCCAAGAACAAGATTTAACTCCTGAAATAGACTGTCCGATTAATACCGGGCAAACGGATGAGGACATTGGTGGAAACCTGAGTCCTCCGTTTGACACCTGTGAGATTGATCGTGACACATCTCGTTCGAGTAAACTTGCCAAGGAGCCGCTGGTTGTGGTAGCTAATGAAGAATCACATGCCACCGATCTTCCGAGTAGGAATGTAGAGACAACGGACACTGGCGAACATTCGAGTTCCTTGCCGTCTAACAGCTGCAAGAAGAATCGGGACATGCCAAATTTGACCAAATCAGAACCGATTTTGCTACCGGTTGAAAACGACGGGCGTACAACCATTCTCCGTTATGTAGCACGTTCAGAAATTCCTCGAATTGCTGGTAAAAACGAACGGATTACTAAACTGCTAGAAAGAAGACACGGAGTGACAATCGATCTTCCACAAGGTGATAACGGAAATATAGTCATCTCTGGAGGTAACGAAACAACTCGCCTGGCCGTCGAAGCTTGCATTCGCGATAGGCTCATCATGACAGTTACATTACCGAAGGTCGATGCTAACACCCGTATGGAAATCCAGAAACTAGTTGACGCAAAAAAGCTAAAAATTGTGAATGCATCGAACCAAAGTTCGGTGACGTTTACAGGACTATCCAGAGACTGCAAAGTCGTTCTGAATGTCCCAAAATGTTATTAACGTTTTGTCGTATAACACTGAAAAATACATTCGTTCTGTCGATTATTTGCTACTCTTCGTGTTATTTTAATTTATAGACTAAGATTTTCCACTATGTTGGAAGAAGGTTCACATTATAATATATATAGTAGCCTACTATAGAAATCATAAGTATGGTGGGTGGGATAGAAAACTATTTTGCATCCAGAGGGATTTACATGGACGACCTTTATTTTTAAATTTTACGTTCCATTACCCTAAACTTCAACCTTAAATAATATGCAAGGGCAATTAGGTAAATACAGAGGACAGGTATAGTCATTTTTAAGAACGGTGGGACGAGATCGACACAGATGTCATGAATAGAAGAAAAAGATTAACAAAACTATAAGGTTTTTTTACCGGTACACTGGTACACCAAGGTTTTTTTACTTGTACCGTTTGCTTTAAAACTCAAGTTTAGTTATTCGCATAATTGACTAGTCTGTGTGCTTTAAAAAAATGGGGTACCAATGTCGACTTTCTGTTAGCATAGTCTCATAATGCGTGATACGATTTGGCTTATAATAAAATGCGTAGGTGTTAGTCTATAGCTATAGCTCAAGGTTATTACAGTCGTATTGACAAAGTGACTACTACATTCAAGGACACGTTAATCGCAAGCAGACAAATTTGGACCTGGACCAGCTGGAACTTGTGTAAACCAACCTTCCAAAAACACACAGTTCTTGAATTCACATCGCTCTTCTCCAAACATCGCGCTGCGCACCCAACGCCTGCCTTTTCCACATCTGACTGTGGGTCTGCTATTGGACACCTGTACAAATAATTCACAGTGATGCTTTGTTGCTACAGGATCGCCCACTCGAAATGTTTAGTATAAATTGGAGGATGATTTGGTACCAGATTATCAATTGATTGCCTGGTCTGCTGGGGTCCTCCATTCGACAAGGTACAACTTCACCAGCATGGCTCGTCAAATCCTTTTGGTATGGTACTACATTTAATTGAAAAATATAATGTTTTTCCTCGTTTTTTTTTCTTTCTGCTTTCTAATCATGCTATTCGATTGCTGCAAGTAAAGTGATAACTATAAACTCTTTGTCTTACTTCACTTGAATGACTAACGTGCCTCGTATTTGCTTCATAAAGATTGTAGGTCTTTCCTTTTATTTGATGGTTTGGAGTGCACTAGCATCGTCTATTCGTTTCAACGCCATCGAAGGTATCGTATCGATTATTAAAACCACTCGTATAAAGTAAAATTCATATAAACAATATCTAATGTTATTTGGCTAGGAGACCCTTCGGACCGAAACAAAGATGAAGAAGGTGAAGTTGATCAAGTCGTAGGTGGAACAGCCGTCAAAGAAGGAGCGATTCCCTACCAGGTAAAAATATCGCATGTAACATAATCAATCGAATCAAAGCGCTACCTCTGAAAAAATATAGAGAAAGAAGCGAAAACAAAAAGCGGAAAATTTTCTGTGCTTTACAAAGAGTTATGGCTGGTCACCTAATGCTTCTAAAATTACTTTACGATAAGATGTGTAAAGGTCTAACTTAAACGTTGATTTCTTCGACTATAGGCTGCTCTTTTGTTGAACGGAAACTTTCGATGCGGAGGATCATTGATTGACAGTACCCACATTTTAACGGCTGGTCATTGTTTCAAAGGGTAGGGTCTATACTCTATAGTACGAAACAATTTGTTCCTTCCGGACTCCTTCTTTTGATAAGCATTTTCTTGAAGCCATTTTCTGTCACACATTGTCTTAGTTATACGTTTGCGAAAAAATCTTTGTGTTTGTTATCTCGGTTAAATTTTTAAAATAGGTTTGAAAACAACCCTAAGGCTGTAACAGTTGTATTGAACAGCATTAAGTATAAGTCTGGCCAACGTAGCCGTAATGCCATAGTTCAGACGGTGGCTAAGATCATTGTGCACGAGAAGTTCACTGAAGCCGGTGGAAACTTGGTAAGTCTGCAATATAAATGGAATTCGCTACCCGTAAATAATGCAAATGCTTCATTAATTTCTGTTGCACACTTGTTTTTCGTAGGAAAACGATGTATGCTTGCTTAAATTAAGTGAACCGGTGACTCTCAAACCAGTAAGACTTCCCGCCGCTAGATGCAATTCAAAAGATTATGTTGGAAAGACTGCGACGCTCAGCGGATGGGGAAAAACTACCCCAGGTAATTCAAAGGCTAAACTACTTTCACACACAAGAGATGTGAAACTGAGCTTCGTTACATAACACAAAAAAATGATTTCTTAACTCTAACAATGAGGCAAAGGTACGTTCTTAACAAGTTGTATGTGCTCATAAAACAGGGACAGGACAGGTATCTAGCACTTTAATGCAAGTGAGGCTCACTGTTATGTGCAATATTCAATGCCAAGAAAAATATAAAAACCAGCCGATGAAAATCAGCAACTCGGAAATTTGCGCTTTTGGGGATGCCAAGGGTTCTTGCAACGTAAGTCCTTTTTTTTCGTACTATAATACGTATATGTAACCATCATTGGTTGAACGATGGTTACGCTATAGCATTGTGATTCCGTGTGTAAACGCTGTATATAGGGTGATAGTGGTGGCCCCCTAGTCGTTGGCGGAGTTCTGGTCGGTGTTGTCAGCGGTGGAGGTAACGGCGGCTGTACAGCAGAACCTGGATATTATGCGCGTGTCAGTTGCTTCATGAACTGGATTAACAAGAATAAAAGCTAATTGGTTTACCGGATTCACGCCACACCATTACGGATAACTGATCTGGCTGGAAATTTTTTAAACAAATCTTTTTCTATCAACTTAAAGTTGGCCATCAACTGATTCAAAGCCCCTAAATGGATTTTAATCACATCGTCATTATGATACAATGTTGTCGTTTGACTTTCACGCAGAGGGAAAAAGTACACAGAAAATGCAAAAATTTTCATTGATGGCTGTTTGGTTAGCTTACTTATCCAGTCAGCCTGCTCGTGTTCCCCTTTAACTCACATTTTCCAATATTTTCACTAATAGTAGGCTAATGGGTTTCATAAGCATATATGAAAAAGTTCATTACTGGTTAGCGCCACTACAGGCATCAGACATAGGCTATACGCTGCTGACTACGGAATGTTTTTTTAACCTTCATTTCATTGATCATAAAGACTAGGATTTTAAGCAGTCAGTGCCGACCATACAATACATAAAGCAGAGTGAATGATGCATGTTTTGTTTATTACCAATCAAATGAAAATATCAAAGTTACTCGTAGGGATTTCTGCCAGGCCGTGTGTAACAAAGTTTATGTCAATTCTGAATTGGGTGGACATCGTCGAGACGAAGATGTCAGCGTTCAGCAGCAAGCCATTTATAGACTCCTCATCTAGCCACAGACACAAGGGCATTTAGTCGTGGTACGTTTTGAAGTAGCGGTCGTAGGCTGACGTCTAGTGGTGGTCTTGCGTGTGGTGGCAGTGGTCTTGCGTGTGGTAGGGGTGGTCCTCAGTTTGATCGTGGTAGTAACCACGCCACAGCAAGTGGCTACTTTGGCAGCAAAAACATCGAAAGCGGGGAAGAAGTCTTCACACACAGGTAAAATGTCCGATGCCGGCAAAAGAAAATCGTATGTTCCCTTGTCTGGCAACTCGAAGGTATAGCTGTATTTGATGCCAATCGATTTGGCCCAGTCATCCGAAGCACCTTTGCACAGAAGAACAGTCTCGTCATTAAATTGTTGAAACATTTTAAGCTGAAATTTCAATTAATCACCTGAGGCTGCGTAAAGCAGGGCGGCCGAATTACCAACTGTATATGTGTATTTCACAAATTTAGATGCGGCATTGTTAGCAAGTGCCAACAGATCGTTATAATCAGGTGGATAAACGACGTCGTATCCATAAGGAATCAACGCGTACTGCCCATAGCTATGCAGTGTCAGGTACAGCTGTTTAATGTCGCGTTATTATTAGTAAAGCAAAACATATTAACTCATCATGGTCGGTAAAGTAAAAGCCTTACTCTAATCTGGTTCTTTTTCGACAAGATAAAATTGGAAGTTGCAAGAGTCTCCGGCTCAGAAAAGGCTTTCGTACCTCTGTAGGTCTCTTCGCACGGATTAGTGCTCGCGCCCATACCACCCCACTAAATCATTTGAAATGCTTACAGAGGTAAAAAAACGTTTGCTAAAACTCTGGAACATTAGAAACCAGAATATACCTTATAACCGAAGTTACGGTTTGGATCAACACCGCGACAGGCTGGGTTGCTCGTCATGGAACGGGTTTTGCGCCAAAGACGATCTCTCGTGTGTGAATACTCATAACCTTTCAATTTGAAACTCGGATTTTTATATTTTTGACCGATTCCCGTGAAAAATTACAAGGATAACTGGTCATACCCATCCGGATTTACGACGGGCATGATGTACCAGTCGACGTTGGACAAGAGCTTGGCGTTCGCCGGCACTTCTACTAACTGTTGGATAATGTAGGTGGCGACAGCTGGCGATATCCATTCTCTTGCGTGAAATCCTAGGAAACAATTGGATTCTGATTATTGTAAAAATCTAGAATATCGGTGGGCAGAGATAATACCTCCATCAATCCAGATTGCAGGTCTTGTGCCTGGTGAAGGAGAGCTGGAGATTCGAATGACGTACAGTGGGCGTTTTTCATACGAGGAACCGATATTTATTAATTGGACAAGCCTCGGGTAAGTGGTGTTCAGGTAAGTCAAGAAAGCGTAAATGTTGCTCAGTCTGTGATAGCTCGTCCAATCCAAATTATATGCTGTTTTGCAAAAATCAGTTGTTTTTTTAATTAGGCGACTATAATGAATGCTAGTAAAATATAACCGGCTTTCGTATCAGAAGTGTTCTTGTTGGTGTTTGTATTTTGGTTGTCGATAACCGTCTGCAAGTCGCCGTGGGCGACGACTTACGGGATTTTGCGATCAGCCAGTTTAGAATTTAGTTTCTTCCGACTCTGTGGCGGTACTAGAACATCGATTGGTTCGTCCGGAATTTGTCTTTCATTCCACATTTGAAGTTCTTTTACGGTTTACGTGAAACATACGTAATCATTTGGGTTAAGATAGGCTTTAATACTCTGTTATGTATAAAACATTCGACTTAGTATACAAATCTATCATTTCCGAAACCAATTGCCGATCTTCCTCGGAACTAGGTTTGATTTTCCAAACCTGGAATCCCGAATAGGAAACCAGCTCGCTTTCTTTCGCCACGATTTGGCTGGTGATAAATACGCAGCCCAGCGCAATTGCAAATAATAGCGACATCATCAGACGCTGAATAAAGTAATTAAAAAGTCACTTAAAATCAGTTAGTCAACAGGCAGTTTTGTACTTTGTCTTTCAGACGTTTGCACAGCGAGAGAATTTAAATGGGCTTATATATTGTGGGCTTGTACGAATTGCAAAGTTTTTGAATAATTAAAATCTAAATTGATGGAAGACGTTTACGTTAGAATTACTCCAAATAATGCCAATTACTACAGAACCTTAGAATAATTTTTTAAATCTATTCTTACCTGATGTGCAAGTGATGTGTAGTTCGATTACTGGTTCCAAAGAGCTCTCCTTGAAGTGTTACTTACTTGAGAGCAGAAACGAGGGAAATGAGCTGTTGTCAACGCTTTCGTTTGTGCGCCCTTTTAAACACGCGAGCGCAAAGAGTAAGTACCCTAAGTTTTTTTTTCTTTGTGCAGAACAAAAGGGGTACCGAAACATTTGTGTCTGTTGACGAATAAGTCTGTGACGCACTTCGACCAGACGTGTGCAATCCAGCATTTCAGTTGTTGCAACTACAAGGATATCCGTTTTCTCATTTCACCTTCTGTTGCTAATTCGTTTGCAGTTATACCTTACGTTTCAAAATTAAGTTCATGTGACCATCTTTTAAGCCACCAATTCATTTTTTTTATTTTACGTTATTTCTTCAAACGTTTTTCACTGAAACATGCGGTTTCAAGTCAATTCCGCCGTGCTTCGATGTGATCACATAAGACAGATTACTCAAATGCAAATGTTATACCTAAATTATAATGATATAAGATTTGTGATTACTCTTCGTGAAGATGACAGACTCTAAAAAGGAAAACAGGTTTTTCCACAAATAAGTTAATTCAGATATATCCAACAATGCACAGTTTATTTCACTAGGACCATGAATTATTTATGAGGGACAGCTAACGACATATATTTGCGATAAATTGGTTACGTCGCATAGCATCGTAGCTTGTAAAGTAAAGTCCAAACCCGCTTCTCATCTTTTCCCTTTTGGCCACCAGAGTGGTACTACGGTTTAGTACTAATCTCCACAGCTGTAGTGGAGAGGTCTGTTAATATCTCTCGGGTTACTTGCTTCTACGATCTATACTGTGAAGGTACTGTCTCTCTATTTACATTATCCCTATCTATGTATCTTGTCTAAATTCCCACGTACATAACTGCTCTATGTAAGTGTGTGTTAATGTACAAGTGTTGTGGGTTCAGGGTTAATAAAGTAACGTTGTCTGCGAGTAGAAGCAGGGAGAGATAGCTTGTGAGTTAATTTTTTTATTAGGTTATGGGCCCAGTTATTGCTAGAAGTATATTTGTTGAAATTACTCGATATTGTTAGTACTTAGGCCCCAGTTTTTTTTTTTGGGGGTAACACGTCTGTGCACATACTGGCTTTTAATTTTACAACCTCATGCAAGGCCTGCCTGGGACTAGGGAGTATACAAATAGACTAAGTGTACAGTAGAAATCCATCGCAGTTTTTCTTTTGCATCTAAGTCATTGGACCTGCTGATTTTGTTGTTTGTGTAGGCCTACATGTAGCTCCCTGTCTAATGTGTGTTTTTTTTTTGTTAGAAAAAAAAAAAAAACGAAACATTAACGATGGCAAATGTTGGACCTCCAGTTGGTGAGGTGAGACACATCGCCAAACTTAACTTGTTGAACTGGGGTTCATGGAGATATGGCATATCAATATTGCTTGAAAGAAGCAAGCTGTTTCGTGTGACACTGAGACAGGAACTTAAACCAGCTGAGGTAATTATTGTTGTGTATTGATCATGTTATATGACTTGATGTGGTGACTAAAGTGATCTGTCAGAAATCCACTGAAGACAGCTGAGTATGTAATAGAGTATTCTCATGAATACACTATATCTTACGGCTGTAGGAAAACAAAAGTATAGTGATAACACAGAAATCACTGAAGACAGCTGAGTATGTAATAGAGTGTTCCCATGAACATACTATGTCTTACGGCTGTAGGAAAACTGATGTGTAGTGATGTAAAGAATGACAAAAGAAAATCTGAATTGTCATATCTTACTACTGCAATCAACACAGTGTGGTATTGAATGGCTATGTACATGTGTGTGCTCTTCGTTTAGTGTTAGCCATATCGTACTACTGTGTCTAATTGAGACTAAACTTAAATTGGTCTGATTGTTACAGATTCTGAACGATGCTGGTGTGGTGACGAATCAGGCCCTTATTGATGTTTGGGATCAGAAAGATGTTGATGCCAGGATGATCATCTACTGCAACATCGAGCCTCAACTACAGGTGCTAGTTGAAGGGAGTCGTACAGCTGCTGATATGTGGGATCGGCTTATACTCCAATTTGCTCAAGCAGCTGCTGCGAATGCAAACCTGCTGTTGAGTAAATTCACGAATTACCGATATGAAAAAGGAAACAACGTGTTGAGTCACGTCAACAGAGTGAGGACAATGGCTGAAGAACTAAGAAACCTCAACTCTGCAGTGTCAGAACAACAAGTTGTCATGAAGATCCTGGCAACACTTCCACCAAGTTACAGACCTTTCTTGTCTGCCTGGCAGAGTGTACCTCCTGCTGAACAAACGATCGACAATCTGACCACCAGATTAGTCGGAGAAGAGATCATGAGCATCGAACGAAATGGAGGAGAAGATGATCCTGCAGATACTGCCTTTTTCGCCACCCGTGCGCCACAGATAACCAACCACACTGATCAGGGTCGTGCTGCTAGAGGCCATAGAGGTGGCTACTCACGTGGAAGAAGCGGACGAGGTGGTGTTCGTGGAAGAGGAACACATCATAATTATGGAGGCCGTAGGGGAAATCAACATCACGATTCATCAAATGAACAAAGGCCGCAAGTTATCTGCTACAAATGTGATCAACCTGGTCATAAGGCGTTCAACTGCCCTGAGAAACGAAGTGAAGAGAGAAAACAAGCTAGGGACGACAGTTTCAACAAAAACCGATCAGATGGAAAATCATTTGGAGCTGTGTCCTCATCCCTCTGTCTTATGGCCCAACGTCCGTCCCACTGGCTAGCTGACTCTGGCGCAACACACCATATGACTGAGCAAAAATCCTTCTTCACAACCTATCGAGAGATACCACCAGGAACATGGAAGGTGAACGGTATCGGTGGAGTCGTGCTATCAGCATTAGGAATCGGTACTATTGAGGTGACTGCCCTTGTCAATGGCAAACCGGTCTATGGTGAACTACAAGAAGTTCTACACGTCCCTGGCATCGGACCAAGTCTTTTCTCGATTGGCTGTGCTACAGCTGCTGGCATGAATGTGCTTTTCTCTGAAACCAAGGTAACTCTGTCTGTCAATCAAAACACAGTAATTGTTGGTCAAAGAATTGGTGAAACGCTGTATTATCTACAAATATCTGCCAATAACAAAGAACGAGAGGATTCCGCTAACGCGGCCAAACTGAAAATTGGAACGGTTCATCAGAGATTTGCCCATCTCAATTGCAAGGACATTGTGAGAATGAAGAAAACGGATGCAGTAAAGGACCTTGGACTTGAAGATGATGATCTCTCTTTCTCCTGTGAGGCGTGCATATTTGGTAAACTGCATAGAACACCTTTTCCAACCGAAGGACATGTAAAAGCAACAGAAGTATGTGAACTCGTTCATGGCGATGTTGGAGGACCATTACATGTATCTACGTTTGATGACTTCAAGTATTACTCTCTACTAAAAGACGACTACACCAACTACACCGACGTCAAACTCATTAAGAAGAAGAATGGAGTCGTGGAGCACATCATGGAGTTCTACGAGCGCATCAAGAATCAAACTGGCAAGCTGATTAAAATCCTAAGGACAGATCAAGGACGTGAGTACGAAGGTGAACGACTGGCTACCTGGAAAAAGCAGAAAGGCATTATCCACCAAACTACCAATCGTTACACCCCACAACAGAATGGAGTTTCTGAAAGGTCAAACCGTACTCTAATGGACGGTGTTCGCAGCTCCATGTACAACAATAACAACAGCAACCAACTGCCTCAGAACACTGGCAGACATCTGATGGAGCTATGGGGTGAGTTCCTGTGTGCCACCGTTTATGTCAGGAACCGTTCTGTCAGTTCAATATCAGACGTCACTCCGTACGAAAAATTATTTAACAAAAAACCGTCTGTTGCTCATCTCCGCATTCTAGGTTGTCGAGCCTATGCTCATGTTCCAGACGCAGTGCGAAAAAAATTGGAACCAAAAGCTGTTGCGTGCTGGTTCGTAGGATACTGTGACAACATCAAAGGATGGCGTCTATGGGACCCTGTAACAAGGAAGATCATCATCTCTCGTGACGTATCCTTCGATGAATCAATACTCATCGGTGACACAACCAACGCTGCTGAAACAAACTTCAACCCGTGTGACCCGTTTCAAATCGTTATGGAAGTTCTCAACATGCATCGTAACGCTGAACAAGAAGAAAATCCCGAGCAACCTGCCTTGGAAGAAGAAGGAATCATTGAACCAATTCCGAACATCATCGCGGATGTGCCTCCTGCTGTACCTTCGGATAGTGAGAAAGCTGTTGAGATAGAAATAGCGACGCCTGTACCAGCCGCATCTAGTCAAAACAGCAGTATCAACCCGGTCGACATTCAGCATAACTATCGAAGGTCGCGGCGGATTCAGTTATTAAAATCTAAGAAATCTTGCGGAAAAACTGCGTCGACCAGTGGCTCAGGAGAGCTTTTTGAATCGGATGTGGATGAGCCTAAGTCCTATAAAGAAGCGGTCCAGTCCAAGTATGCTGCCCAATGGATGAAGGCCTTCGAGGAGGAGTACCAGTCACTTATCGAAAACAAATCGTGGGAGCTCGTGCTGCGATCTCAAATACCAACCAACAGCAACGTCATCGGACACAAATGGATCGGGAAGTACAAGCCAGGGTATGGAGAAGTTCCGGCCCGCTTCAAAGGTCGACTCACAGCAGTTGGTTGTCGTCAACGCTATGGGATTGATTTTGACGAGACGTTTGCACCTGTCCCACGCTCCGAGACCGTTCGTGCAACTCTATCTCTGATGGCCACTCTCGACATGGACATCATCCAGATTGACATCAAGACAGCGTTCCTTAATGCAACTCTCGACAAGCCAGTGTATATGACACAACCCGAAGGATTCATCGAACCCGGCAAAGAGGATCACGTGTGTCGCCTTCTTAAGGCACTCTACGGTACCAAGCAGGCCCCTCGACTCTGGAGCAAACGACTGGAAGAGGCTATCCGGAAATTTGGTTTGAAGCCAATATCAGCGGACACCTGCATCTTTGTCCGTACCAGCAAAGAAGAAAAATCTATTCTAATTAAATTTGTCGATGATTTGGTTTATGGCAGTACTCTAGGTGGATCGCTCGAGACATTCTCACAATTCATGAGTGCTGAGTTCCAAGTTCACTTCCTTCCGCTTGAAAGATTCATTGGTATCAACGTAGTACGCGACAGAAAAAACCGCCAAATTTTCATATCGCAGACTCATCTGATCATGGACATACTTGAAGAACACGGCATGGTCAACTGCAACCCCAAATCTACTCCTGCTGACTCTAATGCTCGTCTTAGCGCTGCAATGGTCCCGAAGAGTGAGGGAGAGAAGAAGAAGAAGCCGTCAACAAAGTATCGATCGGTCGTGGGCGCCTTACTATATCTGTCAACAACTACTCGTCCTGATATCTCCTATAGCGTCTCTCAAGTAGCCAAGTTCTGCGAAAACCCCCAGCCGGCTCACTGGAATGGCGTGAAACGGATCCTTGCTTATCTGAAAGCTACGTGTGACTACGGTTTGTGGCTTGGTGGAAGAGAAGAATGTGTTGTTGGATATACTGATGCTGATTATGCCGGTGACTTAGATGATTCCAAATCAACGTCAGGTAACATTTTCTTTTACAAAGGCGGTCCTGTTTCCTGGGGATGCTCCAAACAAACCTGCGTCGCTCTCTCCACTACTGAGAGTGAATACATTGCAGCCACTAAAGCGGCACAGACCGCAATCTGGCTTGGCCTACTAGAAACGGAGCTTGAGACGGAAGAGCTATACCTTTCAACCGTGACATCCAAAACACCAACACCTGTTACCATCTTCTGCGACAATCAAAGCGCCATTCGGCGTGTGAAAAATCCAGAATTCCATCAGCGAACCCGTCATATCAACGTGCGGTACAACTTCATCAAGGATTACCAGGAGAAGAACCAGATCAGCCTGCAGTACGTCGAGTCATCAAACCAACTTGCTGACATATTCACCAAGCCTCTGCCGGCACCCGCTTTCACCGACATACGAGGAAGAATTGGCGTCGGAACATTATTGAAGGAATAAGAGAACCGTGTTCGAGGGAGAGTGTAAAGTAAAGTCCAAACCCGCTTCTCATCTTTTCCCTTTTGGCCACCAGAGTGGTACTACGGTTTAGTACTAATCTCCACAGCTGTAGTGGAGAGGTCTGTTAATATCTCTCGGGTTACTTGCTTCTACGATCTATACTGTGAAGGTACTGTCTCTCTATTTACATTATCCCTATCTATGTATCTTGTCTAAATTCCCACGTACATAACTGCTCTATGTAAGTGTGTGTTAATGTACAAGTGTTGTGGGTTCAGGGTTAATAAAGTAACGTTGTCTGCGAGTAGAAGCAGGGAGAGATAGCTTGTGAGTTAATTTTTTTATTATAGCTTTAGACTATTGCTAAACTTTTTTCAAAGTATGTCGTAGTTTTTCCTAAAGCGCATGCAAGAAAACCAGGGATAAATCGGAGAAAATATTCACCACTAACGTATTGTGTTTGATTTAGATATCAAAATATTAAAATAATTATTTCAAACTTTCATAGTTGCTACTTTAGCAGCAAAGACATCCAAAGCGGGGAAGAAATCCTGACATACTGGCAAAATATTAGAAGCCGGTAAAAGGAAGCCGTAGGCACCGGTATCAGACAGCTCAAAGGTGTAGCTGTATTTGATGCCAATCGATTTGGCCCAATCGTCCGAACCACCTGAAAAGCAACAGAGGAAAAGAGGTAATCAAAGCCAGAGATTTCATCATGACGTGCACTGTTTTGCAAAGTGAGATATACCTGCAGCAGGATAATAAATAGCGGCTGCATTACCAACCCTATATCTATATTTAGTGAATTTGGACACGGCACTTTTGGCTAGCTCCAACATATCGGAATAATCAGACGGGTAAACGACGTTATAACCCCAAGGAATCAGAGCAGCCTGGCCATAGCTGTGCAGGGTCAAGTAAAGCTGGGAAAAACACGATGATTAGAAATTGAAGAAACCTTAATGCACATTTGGCTTTTTTAAAAATAGAAGATGTTACTTTAATGGAACTGGCTTTGCCTTTGATAAAATTTGAGGTAGCAAAAGTCTCCGGCTCTGAGAAGGCTCTAGTGCCCTTGTAGACGTCCGAGCATGGGTTCGTGCTGGTTCCCAGACCCCCCCCACTGGATGAAAAGGCATTGCAGTTTTCATAGAGAAATAAGAAAAAAGTTAGGCAAATTGCGATTTTAATAATGAAAACAGCAATATTTCAAGCTCACCTTATAACCAAAGTTACGATTCGGATCTACACCACGACAGCTTGTCCAGCTCGTCACAGAACGAGTTTTACGCCAAAGCCGATTGAAGGCATGCGAATATTCATAACCTTTTAGTAAAACACTTTATTTAAATCAATATATTAAAAATAAAAAATAAAATAAAAATTTAATTTATAATAACCATCGGGATTCATGACGGGCATAATGAACCAGTCCACGTTGCACAAAAGAGCCTCGTTGGCTGGCACTTCAACTAGTTGCCGGATGATATAAGTAGCCAAAGCCGGGGAAATCCATTCCCTTGCGTGAATTCCTTAAAATCCACAAGGTTATACCTTTAACAATGATTGAAAAAAATTGTCTATATTGTTGTGGGGGAAATACCTCCGTCAATCCAAACGGCGGGCTTAACGACAGATGAAGAGCGATTAAAAATGCGAACAACGTAGAGCGGTCGCTTCTCGTACGAGGTACCAATGTTGATCAACTCAACGCGACTAGGGTAAGTGGATGCTAGGTAATTCAGGTAACCGTAGATGTCGGCTAATCGGTGATATTTAGTCCAGTCCATGCTGTGGCCTGCAGTGATCAAGAAGATTTACACAATGGTAGCTGAAAAACTGTTTAGATTGCATTAAATTAATATCACTTGGAAGAAATAAGACGGTCACCTGTTATACTCTCTTAAATAGGCTATGCATGTCGAGAACGAGACAATATGCGAATCTTAATCGCGACCAGATGATTTATTACGATTATTTATTTATTTTTCAATTGCAAGTTTTTGCTATGCAATTCAGTAAAATTACGAAGGTGTGTGTAATACTAATCTAATTCTAAACTATGCTAATTTAAACGATTTCCTACCGGTTTTTGTGTTAAGAGAGCTCATGTTGTGCTTCTCATTCCCGTTGTCGATGACAGTATGCAGGTCGTTGATCTTGATTCCATAGCTGATATCTGCTTCCGTCAGTTTCACTTTTAGTACCCTCTGAACTTGTGGAGCTACTAGCAATTCAGTTATCGCCGCTTTATCAGTTTTTTGTTCTTTCCACACCTCAACATCTGTATTTAATTAAATTTTATTGTAAGCTTGAAAACATTCAGACTATAAAAAAACATTCGCTTAACTTACCGTACTGCTCTATAATTTGTCTTAGAAGTTTGTGTTCTCCATTAGAACGAACTGTAATCGACCAGACCTGGAATCCGGAATAAGAAACAGCTTTTTCGTCTATTCCGAATTCCTCCGTTGCAGCAGATGGGTCTGCGGTGAACACCGAACTAACCATGAGTAGGACGAGCAGCGTCGGCATCCTAATGCAATAAGACAAATTTTTGTTAGAGACACATACTTAACACAAAAATGCATACAGAAATTTGCAAAAGAAGAAAATCTCTATGTTTTTATCGTAGCTATGTCGTTTTTTACATCAACAGTTTATTTTAAATGCTTAACCTTTAATGCTGGCCTAAGTTCGGTAAGGACGAACAGGATAATAAACAGGTTCTACCTGGTTTCGTTTTCTGTCGTTTCGCAACTCTATCTGTGAAGACGCCTTTTGGGTTGGTAGGATGCGCGATGAATGATTCCTATCCAAAATGCTGGTCATTGTTCATCCAAGGGAATGGTCCTGTAGGATACGTGACATGCTGTGTAAACCCAGCTGGTGTGTAAACACAGTTGGTCCTGTCAAAACAAGGCTGCAGCGCAAATGTATTGATGACGCATTTGCACTAAAAATTGATTGAGATCCGCCAAGTACGAGATCTTTTGATTATGAATTCACATTTGGTTTGGCAAACAAAATGAAATGGAATTTTGCAGTCGGTATTTTGACAGCAAACCAGCAAAACAAAATAGCATCTCTAAGCCAAAGGGCAGAAATGTCACATACATGCCGTCCTTTCTATTGCTAACCTGAGACGGTGACGCAGAAAAAGTTAACTCTGTTCTGACTTCATAAAGAAAAATGGCGTTTGAATTAAATTTTCATTTGTAAATTACATCTTTCGATTCCCTGTACTTTTTTAGCTGCACCTTAAAGGGCCCTAATAATTCCTTCAATGGTGCTCTATGTTTAGGTTATAAAACAAAATTAAAAACTAAAATGTTTTCCCATACCGGGAATCGAACCCGAGCCTCTTGGGTGAAAGCCAAGTATCCTAGCCACTAGACCATATGGGATAACAACCTGCCGAAACCCGGGATCGAACCAGGGACCTTTAGATCTTCAGTCTAACGCTCTCCCAACTGAGCTATTTCGGCATATTAACAAGTAGTGAACTTATAATTGAGAGGTGCTACCGCACTAAAATAGTATTTCAACAGATTTGTTATTGTTATTTATTGATAGGGTTGCGACCGGATCCAGAACCTTCAATGCACCTGTTGTTTTCCGTTTACGTTACAAGAATATTTATCTGAAAAAATTATTTTTGTCCTCTTATGTGTTACCTTTAACACATATTTCACCTTTATTTTTTACCAACATGAATGTTCGTCTAGTTTGGTACTGCTGCACTCCTTCCAACACTTAATTTAGATAAAGTTTGGTAAGTCTACCTTACTTATCTAGCCAAAAGCTACTTTTTAAAATATGGCTGGACCAATTATGTAAAAAGCACGGTTTATACTAGCGTATACAAAAAACTTACTATTTGTTCTCACTATTTGTTAGTTGCACTGGGATAACAGGTAATTTGCAGTGTTCATCGAATAAGTTCCATCGAAACAAATTTTAAATTTTGAATCGAGAATCAAATTATTCTTGATCTTTGATCTTTCGAATAAATGGAATTGATTCGCATTCGTTACTCTTGATGTTATTGGGAAAATGGAATTCGTTTTTATTCGGTTGGTCAAATAAATTTTTATGAATAAATTTCGAATATATTTTTACTTTAAGATGCTGTTAAGAATTTTGCTGTTGCTTGTAGAGTTACTAATTCATTCTTTTAAAAATAAGAAAATAAATAAAATGTTTAAATATTTAATTCAAAATTAATTCGATATGTTATTCGTATTCCTGATTCTATTCGAAAATTCAAATAAACCTGAATTTTTATTCGTATTCTTGATCTTTCGAATAAATAAAAATTGATTTTTATCTTTGTTCCGTTTGAGTAAATAAACTGTATTCGACAAAACACTGGTAATTTGCAAGGATTTGGAGACTTAAGATTCCTTCATTAGACTTATATTTTAATTAACTAGTTATAAATCATTTTTCATTTCTAATTGATTTTGAGTTAGGGTTTTATGGTCTGTATAATGTATATTCGCTTTCAAAATTTATTTTTATCGTCAGATAAAAAAAAATATTTTAAAATAAAACGTATTTCCCATACCGGGAATCGAACCCGAGCCTCTTGGGTGAAAGCCAAGTATCCTAGCCACTAGACCATATGGGACAACAACCTGCCGAAACCCGGGATCGAACCAGGGACCTTTAGATCTTCAGTCTAACGCTCTCCCAACTGAGCTATTTCGGCATATCAAACTTGCACTAATCCTTTAACCAAACACCAGACACTTTGATGCTTTTTTTTTTTTTCTGCTAGACTTTGTCGAGAGCAGACGTGTTTTCAAAGGGCTCTGGGTTTTTATTGATGTTATTTTTTAGCTCGTTATATTGTTCTTCTCTTTTATCTAACTTCATCCGAGAAACTCTTCTGTTTTTACAAAAAAAAATATTTTGCTTTTATTCAATACTATTTTTTCTGTAATTTTAATATTCCATTCTACTTGTTTATTTATATTCATTTTTCATCTCATTTTCCGTTCTTTTAAATTTTTTTTTCCCATTTCCCTTATTATCTATTTATTTATTTTTTAATCATCTCAAATCCTATAAAAAAAAATATTTTTCTTCATATTTTTTTAATTGGTCTTTAAATTTTTCTCCCTATATTTTTCCGAATTTTATTTCATTTTTTGGTCTGCTAGACTTCGTGTAGAGCAGACGTGTTTTTAAAAAGCTCCCGTTTTCACTGATGAAATGTTTTAGCTCCTTGTATTATTTTTACATTTTATCCATTTACATCCAAAAAACTCTTTAAAAAAAATTTTTTTATTATGCTTTAACCAAAACAAATATTGAATTTTAATGCATATCTTTCTTTAATTTTAGTACTCTATAGAATTTATTTATTTATTCTTTTCATCCATGAATTTTTTTTTCATTTGATTTCACACTTTCTTCGGTTTTTAAATTATTATTATTTTTTTTTTAATTCTTCATTAATTTTTTTATACCACAATTTCTTTGTTTTTAAAATTTTTCTTTATTCTTCACTAAATTTTTTTATTCCACAATTTCTTCGGTTTCTATTTTTTTATTCTTTACAAAATTATTTAATTTTTAATTTTTAGTACTTAAAACATCTATTTTTCTATTTTTTTTCTTTCTTTCTTAAATTTCTAAATTCCTCTCTTTCTATATTTTTTTAGAATTTTCTCTTCAGATTTTTAATGGTTTTTTTTTAAATTTTTCTAACAATATTTTACCGATTTTTTCTTTATTTGTTTGTTTTTAGTCAATAAGAATTACTGTTTTATTCTTTCATATGTAAGTGGGCCCAGGGTAGCAATGGCAGAGGTAGGAGCATCTAGTAGAAATGCTACTAGAGTAAGACTCCATGGGACAATCATTAAAATCCCAGTTCCTCTGCCAATTATTTTAAAATGTGGGGAGAAATCCTGTCAAGGTGAGCGAGGTAGCGGTCCCTGGTCTGGGGATCGCAAGAGACAATTGGCGGAGACACACATAAAAGAAAGACATTCTAGGAGAGGGGTTCAGTACACCACCCAGTATGTCTGCCTTGGCTGTAAAAAGGAATTTAATTCGTTTATTTCAGCCGGCAGACATGCAAGACCTTGTACTGAGTCCCTTTCCTCCAGTATTCTCCGCCAATCCCTCGAACTAACCATTGCATCTGCAATGGATGGTTCTGCAGGGGTCTCCTAATCCCGCTCACTCTTCTCTCCCCACGTTTTCCCCTTCCAGAATTGAAGGGGACAAAATCATTTTAAAATACCCTGGTAAACCCACGAAGTGTCCTAGGTGTGAGTGGACTACCTTGGCAACTAACACCAGAGCCATGGGTAGTATCCACAGACACCTAGAGACAGCCCACACACTCCGACTAGTTAAATATTGGGAATGCGGAGTGTGTGGATTTGCTGGAGATGGCCCTACACTAAAAGGACATTACCAAAGGTTACATTCTAATAACAACCCATCACCCTCCATCCGATTTGCTGGGATATCCAGTATGGATGGCTCAAACCGTGACTCTTCTGCTGCAGTGATCTCTCTAGAGGATGTTACTGCAACAGAAGACGAGCGTGATGAGCTATCCGTGGTGGAAATCCCAGCGATCGAGGAATCCCCTGGTAATGTCCTATCTCCAGCAAATTTTACCGCTAGCCCTATTTTAGATCTTGGGAGGGAGTTCGCCTCCTCTTTTAATACACAAAATTTTAGTTGGCTTTATGAACTCCCCCACAAGAAAATACTAGCCCCACAATTTTATCACAAGAGATTTTAGACCCTTCACCTAACCCCGAGACCTTATCCTTTGTCCCCAGTCAGCACAGCAATCGAGGACGTAGTCACCACAGCTCAGAAGAGCAGAGTCAAAGAGACGACGATTTTGTCAGTCTCTGGGTTCCTGCCTTCTTGAGCTGTCAGACTCTACATGACCTAGACGATGTCCTCGAACGTTGCACAGCTGACTGGCTCCCTAAAGCACAAATTTTACAAGACCCTAGCCCTGAACAACCCCGAGGAAACCCTGACAAAAGAAAAAGAAACCAAAACCGGCAGATGCAGAAGGCCCGGCGACATATCAAGCAAAAGGCGTACGAGGCGAGGAAGATTCAGCGGCTCTTCAACATTTACCCAAGAAGAGCCGTTCGACAGGTGCTCGAAGACCGTTTACCCTCCTACGATGGTACTGTACAAGCTGCGGAGGAATATCTCAAGAGGACTTACAACCGATTGAGACCATCTCCGCAGCAGTGCCAAAGTGCGAGGGAACTCTACGACACCTGCGACTGGTCCCAACCTTCAGAGGACCAGATGAACTTCCTTAATCGTGCGCCAACCCAACAAGAGCTTGAAGCTAAGCTCCGCCGGGCTACCAACACATCACCAGGGGTTGATGGCCTAGAATACCGTCATCTTAGAGCCATCGACCCCAACTGCATTCTGCTGGAAACAGTTTGTAAAATGGTTTGGAAGCTAGGGGTTCCTAATTGTTGGAAGACATCGCGAACTGTCCCCATTTTCAAGAAAGGGGACACTAGCGACTATTCCAACTTTAGACCAATATCCCTTCTTCCTACCATTTACAAACTGTTCTCGGGAGTGATCAGCCAGAGAATAACGCAAGTCGCTTCAGACCTTGGCTGGTTATCTCCCGAGCAAAAGGGTTTCCTCCCGGGGGTCCATGGTATTCAGGAACATACACAGCTCTTACAGACGGTTGTCGAGGAGACAAAGACCAAACGAAAGCACATGTCTATTGCATGGCTGGACATGTGCAACGCGTTTGGATCTGTGCCTCACGCCGTTCTGAATGAGCTGTTCACATCACTTCCAATACCAGAGGACCTCCGGCGCATCCTGGTGGACATATATTCGGGAAATCGGATGGATTTTGCCGTTGGGAAAGAATCCATCCGCATTTTCCCGACAGCAGGTGTTCGCCAGGGTGACGCTCTTAGTTCCCCTATTTTTAACCTGGCTTCCGAACCCCTCGTCAGGGCCGGAAAGTCCAATATTAACCCCGGATTTTTAATATTTGGCTCGCTCGAGAAAACCACGGCATATGCTGACGACATTGCCGTGGTTACAAATTCTCCCTCCGAGCTCCAAAACATTTTAAACGTTTTTACCCTCACCGCAAACACCTTGGGGCTGCAATTTAATGCCGGGAAGTGTGCTTGCCTGGTCTTCGACAAAGGCAAGCCGTCTGACGCCCAGTGCTGAATTGGTGATCAATTAATTCGGTGCTTGGGTCCAGACGACCAAGAAACATATGTTGGTACACCGATCGGAGGAAAATTGCGGTTCCGACCACCAACTGACCTTATCCCTAACCTCGACAAGATTGCCGCCTCCCACCTCGCACCATGGCAAAAACTTGAAATCTTCCGTAGCCACCTTCTTCCCTCCCTTTCCCATCACCTCGCTTCGGGTCGGGTCCTGAAAGACTGTCTTACCCAACTGGACACTGAGTGTAGGAAGTTTCTAGGCCTAATTTGCAACCTTCCCAATCACGCAACGGTCCCGTTTTTCTACGCGGACCGGCGGGTTGGGGGCCTAGGAACATGCCGCCTCACTGATGATGCCGATATCTGGACCATCGCCAGGGCTGCTCAGCTCCTCATTTGTAGAGACCCTACAGTGAGGAACATATGCCGAGAGCAGCTCCATGACACCATCCGGCGAGGGTTCAGAAACGAGCATCCAGGAGTGTTGCCAGTTGGGGAATATCTTTCGGGATCCGTGGATGGGGGCTCTACAGACTGAGGTACGCGGAGGCAGGGTCCAATCTTTGGACTCTTGCCCGCCAAGCTGCCAAACGACTGGGAGTGCGGATTGATGTATCCGGCGACGAAAATCTAAGAATTGTCGCCGATGACGTCTCCGTAAGCCCAGTCAAGGCAGTCCGCGGACTTCGGAAAGTAGCTCGGCAGCGCTATACCAGGGACCTAATTTCCGACAAGAGCCACCAGGGAGTAGTTGCCACTGGCCTCTCCCTGGAAGACAAGTCGAAAGACATGGCTCGCCTGGTATCCTGCCGTACGCCCCTCTCCTTCCGCTACTGGAGATATCTTCACAGGGCCCGGCTCGACATCCTTCCTCTTCGGGGGCACTCGTGGTTTTGCTCACAGGAGCAAGATACGAGTTGCCGCCGATGCGGAAAGGAAAACGAGACCGGGTTTCATGTGCTTAACCACTGTGAAGAAGGTCTCCAGCTCGCCACCAAGAGGCACAACACCATCCAAGATCTCTTGGAATCGCTGCTAGTCAAGCAGGGACACGACGTCACGATCAACAATGCCATCCCCGGGCAAAGGTTAAGACCGGATGTTGAATTTCAACTATCCGGTTCCCGGGTGATGGTTGACGTCGTGGTCTGCTATGACCAACCAGGGAGTATGGAGAATGCCTACCAGCGGAAATATGATAAATATTCTTCGCATGGGAGGATTCTCCCCCTGGTTGTCGGGTCTCTTGGATCATGGTACCCCAGGAACGACGAAATCCGTTCGATTCTCGGAATCAACGGAAGATCCTGGGGTGCCTTCCGATTCAAGGCCCGATTGGCAGCGATCCAGGGATCAATGGATATGGTGTGTGCCCATTTCCATCATGGTGCACCAAACCCCGAAGCTGAGGATATCCCCCCTTTTCCCGTAGAAACTCCCTACCCAGTAGATTAGTAGATTCTTTCCCTCATATTTTATTTATGTAATTTTAGTAATATTTTAAAATGCACCTACCTCATACATGTTTATTCCCCTTCCGGAAACCCCTCCATAAACTAGCCACTAGACCATATGGGACAACAACCTGCCGAAACCCGGGATCGAACCAGGGACCTTTAGATCTTCAGTCTAACGCTCTCCCAACTGAGCTATTTCGGCATATCAAACTTGCACTAATCCTTTAACCAAACACCAGACACTTTGATGCTTTTTTTTTTTTTCTGCTAGACTTTGTCGAGAGCAGACGTGTTTTCAAAGGGCTCTGGGTTTTTATTGATGTTATGTTTTAGCTCGTTATATTGTTCTTCTCTTTTATCTAACTTCATCCGAGAAACTCTTCTGTTTTTACAAAAAAAAATATTTTGCTTTTATTCAATACTATTTTTTCTGTAATTTTAATATTCCATTCTACTTGTTTATTTATATTCATTTTTCATCTCATTTTCCGTTCTTTTAAATTTTTTTTTCCCATTTCCCTTATTATCTATTTATTTATTTTTTAATCATCTCAAATCCTATAAAAAAAAATATTTTTCTTCATATTTTTTTAATTGGTCTTTAAATTTTTCTCCCTATATTTTTCCGAATTTTATTTCATTTTTTGTTTTTACTTCCTAAGAATTTCTGTTTTACACTCTTATATGTAAGTGGGCCCAGGGTAGCAATGGCAGAGGTAGGAGCATCTAGTAGAAATTCTACTAGTGTAAGACTCCATGGGACAATCATTAAAATCCCAGTTCCTCTGCCAAACATTTTAAAATGTGGGGAGAAATCCTGTCAAGGTGAGCGAGGTAGCGGTCCCTGGTCTGGGGATCGCAAGAGACAATTGGCGGAGACACACATAAAAGAAAGACATTCTAGGAGAGGGGTTCAGTACACCACCCAGTATGTCTGCCTTGGCTGTAAAAAGGAATTTAATTCGTTTATTTCAGCCGGCAGACATGCAAGACCTTGTACTGAGTCCCTTTCCTCCAGTATTCTCCGCCAATCCCTCGAACTAACCATTGCATCTGCAATGGATGGTTCGCAGGGGTCTCCTAATCCCGCTCACTCTTCTCTCCCCACGTTTTCCCCTTCCAGAATTGAAGGGGACAAAATCATTTTAAAATACCCTGGGAAACCCACGAAGTGTCCTAGGTGTGAGTGGACTACCTTGGCAACTAACACCAGAGCCATGGGTAGTATCCACAGACACCTAGAGACAGCCCACACACTCCGACTAGTTAAATATTGGGAATGCGGAGTGTGTGGATTTGCTGGAGATGGCCCTACACTAAAAGGGCATTACCAGAGATTGCACTCAGCACCACAGCAATCACCCTCCATCCGGTCGCCACGGTTTTTCAACGCGGATACCTCTGTTCGGGATTCTTCTGTGGTAGCGACCTTCCAAGAGGAGATCGCTGTCACAGAAGATGAGCGTCAAGAGTTATCCGTGATGGGAATGCCGGCGATCGAAGAGGAGGGGCCTGGTAATGCCCAATCTCCAGCAAATTTTACCCAAAGCCCCATTTTAATTCTTGAGAGGGAGTTCACCGCGTCTTTTAATACACAAAATTTTAGTTGGCTCTACGAACTCCCTCTACAAGAAATTTCTTATCCACCACCTGTAGCTCCGGAAGGGCCCCAACCTGATCCCCCTCAAGAGACCCAACCCTTTTTCCCCAGTCAGCAAAATGTTCGAAGATGCAGCCAAGACAGCTCAGAAGAGCAAAGCCAAAGAGGCGGCGATTTCGCTTGTCTCTGGGTACCTGCTTTTCTGAGCTGCGAGACCCTTCTTGATCTTGAAGGCGTCCTCGAACGTTGCACTGCTGACTGGCTCCCCAAAGCACAGATTTTAGAAGACCCTAGCCCTGAAAAACCCCGAGGAAACCCTAATGGTAGAAAAAGAAACCAAAACCGGCAGATGCAGAGAGCCCGGCGACAGATCAAGCTCAAGGCCTACGAAGCGAGGAAGATTCAACGGCTTTTCAATATCTACCCAAGAAGAGCCGTTCGAGAGGTGCTCGGAGATCGTTCACCCTCGTACGATGGCACTGTTGAAGCTGCGGAGGAATACCTCGAGAGGACTTACCACCGCTCGAGTCTACCTTCGCAGCAGTGCCAGAGTGCGAGGGTACTCTACGACACCTGCGACTGGTCCCATCCATCAAGGGACCAGATGGACTTCCTCAATCGTGCGCCTAGCCAAAAAGAGCTTGAGGCTAAACTTCGCCGGGCTACAAATACATCACCAGGGGTTGATGGCCTAGAATATCGACATCTAAGAGCCCTCGACCCCGACTGCATCTTGCTGGAAACAGTTTGTAGAATAGTTTGGAAGATTGGAATTCCTAACTGTTGGAAAATATCGCGAACAGTCCCCATCTTTAAGAAAGGGGACACTAGCGATTATTCCAACTTTAGGCCAATTTCCCTTCTTCCGACCATCTACAAACTGTTCTCGGGAGTAATCAGCCAGAGACTCACAGAGGTCGCCTCAGATCTTGGCTGGTTATCTCCCCGAGCAAAAGGGTTTCCTCCCGGGGGTCCATGGTATCCAGGAGCACACACAGCTCTTGCAGACCGTTGTCGAGGAGACAAGGACCAAACGTAGGCATGTGTCTATAGCATGGCTAGACATGTGCAATGCGTTTGGTTCTGTTCCTCACGCCGTTCTTGGAGAGCTGTTTGCTTCTCTTCCGATACCAGACGACCTCCGGCGCATCCTGGCGGACATTTACTCGGGGAATCGGATGGATTTTGCCGTTCAGAAAGAATCTGTTCGTATTTCCCCAACAGCAGGTGTTCGTCAGGGTGACGCTCTTAGCGCCCCTATTTTTAATCTGGCTTCCGAGCCCTTCGTCAGGGCCGGAAAGTCCAATACCAACCCCGGATTTTTATTATTTGGCTCGCTCGTCAAGACCACGGCATATGCTGACGACATTGCCGTGGTTACAAATTCTCCTGACGAGCTCCAAAATATTTTAGACATTTTATCCCTCACCGCTGACACCTTAGGGCTGCAATTCAACGCCGGGAAGTCTGCTTGCTTGGTCATTGACAAAGGCAAGCCGTCTGAGGCTCTGTGCCGAATCGGTACTCAACCCATTCGGTGCTTGGGACCAGGCGACCAAGAGACATATCTTGGTACACCGATCGGCGGGAAATTGCGGTTTCGTCCTCCCACTGACCTTATCCCTAACCTCGACAAGATTGCCGCCTCCCACCTCGCACCATGGCAAAAACTTGAAATCTTCCGTAGCCACCTTCTTCCCTCCCTTTCCCATCACCTCGCTTCGGGTCGGGTCCTGAAAGACTGCCTTACCCAACTGGACACTGAGTGTAGGAAGTTTCTAGGCCTAATTTGCAACCTTCCCAATCACGCAACGGTCCCGTTTTTCTACGCGGACCGGCGGGTTGGGGGCCTAGGAACATGCCGCCTCACTGATGATGCCGATATCTGGACCATCGCCAGGGCTGCTCAGCTCCTCACTTGTAGAGACCCTACAGTGAGGAACATATGCCGAGAGCAGCTCCATGACACCATCCGGCGAGGGTTCAGAAACGAGCATCCAGGAGTGTTGCCAGTTGGGGAATATCTTTCGGGATCCGTGGATGGGGGGCTCTACAGACTGAGGTACGCGGAGGCAGGGTCCAATCTTTGGACTCTTGCCCGCCAAGCTGCCAAACGACTGGGAGTGCGGATTGATGTATCCGGCGACGAAAATCTAAGAATTGTCGCCGATGACGTCTCCGTAAGCCCAGTCAAGGCAGTCCGCGGACTTCGGAAAGTAGCTCGGCAGCGCTATACCAGGGACCTAATTTCCGACAAGAGCCACCAGGGAGTAGTTGCCACTGGCCTCTCCCTGGAAGACAAGTCGAAAGACATGGCTCGCCTGGTATCCTGCCGTACGCCCCTCTCCTTCCGAGACTGGAGATATCTTCACAGGGCCCGGCTCGACATCCTTCCTCTTCGGGGGCACTCGTGGTTTTGCTCACAGGAGCAAGATACGAGTTGCCGCCGATGCGGAAAGGAAAACGAGACCGGGTTTCATGTGCTTAACCACTGTGAAGAAGGTCTCCAGCTCGCCACCAAGAGGCACAACACCATCCAAGATCTCTTGGAGTCGCTGCTAGTCAAGCAGGGACACGACGTCACGATCAACAATGCCATCCCCGGGCAAAGGTTAAGACCGGATGTTGAATTTCAACTATCCGGTTCCCGGGTGATGGTCGACGTCGTGGTCTGCTATGACCAACCAGGGAGTATGGAGAATGCCTACCAGCGGAAATATGATAAATATTCTTCGCATGGGAGGATTCTCCCCCTGGTTGTCGGGTCTCTTGGATCATGGTACCCCAGGAACGACGAAATCCGTTCGATTCTCGGAATCAACGGAAGATCCTGGGGTGCCTTCCGATTCAAGGCCCGATTGGCAGCGATCCAGGGATCAATGGAAATGGTGTGTGCCCATTTCCATCATGGTGCACCAAACCCCGAAGCTGAGGATATCCCCCCTTTTCCCGTAGAAACTCCCTACCCAGTAGATTCTTTCCCACATATTTTATTTATGTAATTTTAGTAATATTTTAAAATGCACCCACCTCATACATGTTTATTCCCCTTCCGGAAAACCCTCTATAAACTAGCCACTAGACCATATGGGACAACAACCTGCCGAAACCCGGGATCGAACCAGGGACCTTTAGATCTTCAGTCTAACGCTCTCCCAACTGAGCTATTTCGGCATATCAAACTTGCACTAATCCTTTAACCAAACACCAGACACTTTGATGCTTTTTTCCTAATGGGATTCTTATATGGCAATGGTGTTGTTTGTTTCTTTTTCGTCTGCACAAATTTAGCAAATTAATATCTAATTTTTACTGATTGAAACAATACTGTTTGTGTCCTTAAGCTTCCGCCTCCTTTTTGTATTCCCCTAAAGTTCATGGAAAGATGAATATAAATACCGATAAATACTCACGTTTCCCCTTTTATTTAATAAATATAAATATTTTTACCTGTATATTTTCTTT
This sequence comes from Daphnia magna, assembly GCF_020631705.1. NCBI lineage: Eukaryota > Metazoa > Arthropoda > Branchiopoda > Diplostraca > Daphniidae > Daphnia > Daphnia magna. The sequence continues at coordinate 7,446,307 of NC_059186.1, read as the reverse complement.
TGCAACTAAAATTTTTTCTACAGTATATATTCTGCATGGCTTTTTCAGAAACTTAGTTTAAACCAAGCTTGGGGCTTTGCATTTCTACATTTTATATTTAGTAAAACGCCACTGGGTGTCGGCCTTCGAGATTTATGTGGGGCTGCGTTGGCCGAAGCATCCAGAACAAATGACAAACGACAGCCGCCTACGATATTTGTAAACAAACCGTCAAACACAAAATAAAAGTTATAAAATGAACACAAACACCAACAGATTTGAAATTCTGCTCAGACACGTAGTTTAATACGGCTAATCAAATAAAAAAAAATGAAAACGAAAAGTTCCCCAGTTTACCCGCGATAATTCTGCCCAATTTGCAGCCAATCACAAACCGGCGGGAACCATAAAAATTTAAATTTTGACCGAATAATAAATATATAAAATGAAGAAAAACACCAACAGAATTGAAAATTTGCCCAGACACGTAGTTTAATACGGCGAATCGAATAAAAAATAAACGAAAACGAAAAATTCCCCAGTTTCACGCGATAATTCCCCCCAATTTCAGCCAATCACAGAACGGCTGGAACCCCCAGGGAAACAATAAACAGGCCGGGGCCCATAACCACGGCATAGCCTTCCATCTTCACCAAAGAAAAATCTCTCAGGGAAAGTAAACTTTATCAAAAATAACAGAAGAGATTCCTCTATTTTGAGGCCCCATTGAAAAAAAAAAATTCAAATTCCCATACCGGGAATCGAACCCGAGCCTCTTGGGTGAAAGCCAAGTATCCTAGCCACTAGACCATATGAGACCATATTGACCATATTGAGTAACGCTGTCTGACTCCGTCCGAAGCAGACGTGTTTTTATGAGCTCCCGTTTTTATCGTTTGTTTACATGAGCAGACGATCTTTTATCCTTATTTTTCGTGAAACCTTTTTGATACCTTTTTTAAAACAATAGCCAATATATTTATCGTTTTAATCATTTTCTTTCCTTTTTTATATAATTTCTCTGCTCTTTTCTTTTTATTTCTTTTTATTCCTTTATTCCTTTCTTTCCTTTAATCTTTTATGAAAGTGGTCCCAGGGTTAGAATGGCAGAGGAAGGAGCATCTAGTAGAAACGCTACTAGAGTAAGACTCCATGGGAATGCTATTAAAATCCCAGTTCCTCTGCCAAACATATTAAGATGTGGGGAACGAGCTTGCCAGGGTGAGCGGGGTAACGGGCCCTGGTCAGGGGAACGCAAGAGACAGTTGGCGGAGAAACACATCAAAGATCGACACTCGAAGAGAGGGGTTCAGTTCATGACCCAGTATGTCTGCATTGGCTGCAAAAAGGAGTTTAATTCCTTTATTTCAGCCGGCAGGCATGCAAGGCCCTGCACTGAGTCCCTTTCTTCCAGTATTCTCCGCCAATCCCTCGAACTCACCGTTTCTTCTGAAATCGGTGGTTCGCAGGGGTCCCCAAATCCCGCTCACTCACCTTTCCCCACTTTTCCCCCTTGTAGAATCGAGGGGGACAAAATAATTTTAAGATACCCTGGAGGACCCACTAAATGTCCTAGGTGTGAATGGACTACCCTGGCACAGAACACCAGAGCCATGGGTAGTATTCATCGACACCTAGAGACAGCCCACACACTCCGACTTTTGAAATACTGGGAATGCGGAGTGTGTGGATTTGCTGGAGATGGCCCTACACTAAAAGGGCATTACCAGAGATTGCACTCAGCACCACAGCAATCACCCTCCATCCGGTCGCCACGGTTTTTCAACGCGGATACCTCTGTTCGGGATTCTTCTGTGGTAGCAAACTTCCAAGAGGAGATCGCTGTCACAGAAGATGAGCGTCAAGAGTTATCCGTGATGGGAATGCCGGCGATCGAAGAGGAGGGGCCTGGTAATGCCCAATCTCCAGCAAATTTTACCCAAAGCCCCATTTTAATTCTTGAGAGGGAGTTCGCCGCATCTTTTAATACACAAAATTTTAGTTGGCTCTACGAACTCCCTCTACAAGAAATTTCTTATCCACCACCTGTAGCTCCGGAAGGGCCACAACCCGATCCCGTTCAAGAGACCCAACCCTTCTCCCCCAGTCAGCAAAATGTTCGAGGATGCAGCCAAGACAGCTCAGAAGAGCAAAGCCAAAGAGGCGGCGATTTCGCTTGTCTCTGGGTACCTGCTTTTCTGAGCTGCGAGACTCTTCTTGATCTCGAAGGCGTCCTCGAACGTTGCACTGCTGACTGGCTCCTCAAAGCACAGATTTTAGAAGACCTTAGCCCTGAAAAACCCCGAGGAAACCCTAATGGTAGAAAAAGAAACCAAAACCGGCAGATGCAGAAAGCCCGGCGACAGATAAAGCTCAAGGCCTACGAAGCGAGGAAGATTCAACGGCTCTTCAATATATACCCAAGAAGAGCCGTTCGAGAGGTGCTCGGAGATCGTTCACCCTCGTACGATGGCACTGTTGAAGCTGCGGAGGAATACCTCGAGAGGACTTACCACCGCTCGAGTCTACCTTCGCAGCAGTGCCAGAGTGCGAGGGTACTCTACGACACCTGCGACTGGTCCCATCCATCAAGGGACCAGATGGACTTCCTCAATCGTGCGCCTAGCCAAAAAGAGCTTGAGGCTAAACTTCGCCGGGCAACAAATACATCACCAGGGGTCGATGGCTTAGAATATCGACATCTAAGGGCCCTCGACCCCGACTGCATCTTGCTGGAAACAGTTTGTAGAATAGTTTGGAAGATTGGAATTCCTAACTGTTGGAAAATATCGCGAACAGTCCCCATCTTTAAGAAAGGGGACACTAGCGATTATTCCAACTTTAGGCCAATTTCCCTTCTTCCGACCATCTACAAACTGTTCTCGGGAGTAATCAGTCAGAGACTCACAGAGGTCGCCTCAGATCTTGGCTGGTTATCTCCCGAGCAAAAGGGTTTCCTCCCGGGGGTCCATGGTATCCAGGAGCACACACAGCTCTTGCAGACCGTTGTCGAGGAGGCAAGGACCAAACGTAGGCATGTGTCTATAGCATGGCTAGACATGTGCAATGCGTTTGGTTCTGTGCCTCACGCCGTTCTTGGAGAGCTGTTTGCTTCTCTTCCGATACCAGACGACCTCCGGCGCATCCTGGCGGACATTTACTCGGGGAATCGGATGGATTTTGCCGTTCAGAAAGAATCTGTTCGTATTTCCCCAACAGCAGGTGTTCGTCAGGGTGACGCTCTTAGCGCCCCTATTTTTTAATCTGGCTTCCGAGCCCCTCGTCAGGGCCGGAAAGTCCAATATCAACCCCGGATTTTTATTATTTGGCTCGCTCGTCAAGACCACGGCATATGCTGACGACATTGCCGTGGTTACAAATTCTCCTGACGAGCTCCAAAATATTTTAGACATTTTATCCCTCACCGCTGACACCTTAGGGCTGCAATTCAACGCCGGGAAGTGTGCTTGCTTGGTCTTTGACAAAGGCAAGCCGTCTGAGGCTCTGTGCCGAATCGGTACTCAACCCATTCGGTGCTTGGGACCAGACGACCAAGAGACATATCTTGGTACACCGATCGGCGGAAAATTGCGGTTCCGTCCTCCCACTGACCTTATCCCTAACCTTGACAAGATTGCCGCCTCCCACCTCGCACCATGGCAAAAACTTGAAATCTTCCGTAGCCACCTTCTTCCCTCCCTTTCCCATCACCTCGCTTCGGGTCGGGTCCTGAAAGACTGTCTTACCCAACTGGACACTGAGTGCAGGAAGTTTCTAGGCCTTATTTGCAACCTTCCCAATTACGCAACGGTCCCGTTTTTCTACGCGGACCGGCGGGTTGGGGGCCTAGGAACATGCCGCCTCACTGATGATGCCGATATCTGGACCATCGCCAGGGCTGCTCAGCTCCTCACTTGTAGAGACCCTACAGTGAGGAACATATGCCGAGAGCAGCTCCATGACACCATCCGGCGAGGGTTCAGAAACGAGCATCCAGGAGTGTTGCCAGTTGGGGAATATCTTTCGGGATCCGTGGATGGGGGGCTCTACAGACTGAGGTACGCGGAGGCAGGGTCCAATCTTTGGACTCTTGCCCGCCAAGCTGCAAAACGACTGGGAGTGCGGATTGATGTATCCGGCGACGAAAATATAAGAATTGTCGCCGATGACGTCTCCGTAAGCCCAGTCAAGGCAGCCCGCGGACTTCGGAAAGTAGCTCGGCAGCGCTATACCAGGGACCTAATTTCTGACAAGAGCCACCAGGGAGTAGTTGCCACTGGCCTCTCCCTGGAAGACAAGTCGAAAGACATGGCTCGCCTGGTATCCTGCCGTACGCCCCTCTCCTTCCGAGACTGGAGATATCTTCACAGGGCCCGGCTCGACATCCTTCCTCTTCGGGGGCACTCGTGGTTTTGCTCACAGGAGCAAGATACGAGTTGCCGCCGATGTGGAAAGGAAAACGAGACCGGGTTTCATGTGCTTAACCACTGTGAAGAAGGTCTCCAGCTCGCCACCAAGAGGCACAACACCATCCAGGATCTCTTGGAGTCGCTGCTAGTCAAGCAAGGACACGACGTCACGATCAACAATGCCATCCCCGGGCAGAGGTTAAGACCGGATGTTGAATTTCAACTATCCGGTTCCCGGGTGATGGTCGACGTCGTGGTCTGCTTTGACCAACCAGGGAGTATGGAGAATGCCTACCAGCGGAAATATGATAAATATTCTTCGCATGGGAGGATTCTCCCCCTGGTTGTCGGGTCTCTTGGATCATGGTACCCCAGGAACGACGAAATCCGTTCGATTCTTGGAATCAACGGAAGATCCTGGGGTGCCTTCCGATTCAGGGCCCGATTGGCAGCGATCCAGGGATCAATGGATATGGTGTGTGCCCATTTCCATCATGGTGCACCAAACCCCGAAGCTGAGGATATCCCCCCTCTTCCCGTAGAAATTCCCTACCCAGTAGATTAGTAGACTCTTTCCCATCTATTTTATTTATGTAATTTTAGCAATATTTTAAAATGCACCTACCCCATACATGTTTATTCCCCTTCCGGAAAACCCTCCATAAAAAAAAAAAGCCACTAGACCATATGGGACAACAACCTGCCGAAACCTGGGATCGAACCAGGGACCTTTAGATCTTCAGTCTAACGCTCTCCCAACTGAGCTATTTCGGCGTATGAAATTAGCGCTTATTCTTTAACGAAACCCCAGACACTTTGTTGCGCTGCTCAAATTTAGCAAATTATTGACAAATTTTAATTTTCACTGATTGAAACAATGCTTTTTGTGTCCTTAAGCTTCCACCTCCTTTTTGAATTCCCCTAAAAGTCATGGAAAGATGAATATAAATACTCACGTTTCGATAGAGTTTTCTGACTCCGTCCGAAGCAGACCTGTTTTTATCAGCTCCCGATTTTATCGTTTGTTTAAATGAGCAGACGATCTTTTATCCTTATTTTTCGCGAAACCTTTTTGAAACCTTTTTTAAAACAATAGCCAATATATTTAACGTTTTTATTATTTTCTTTCCTTTTCTTATATAATTTCTCTGCTCTTTTCTTTTAACTATTTTTTATTCCTTTCATCCTTTCTTCCTTTTAATCTTTTACGAAAAAGGTCCCAGCTCCCAGGGTTAGAATGGCAGAGGAAGGAGCATCTAGTAAAAACGCTACTATAGTAAGACTCCATGGGAATGCTATTAAAATCCCAGTTCCTCTGCCAAACATATTAAGATGTGGGGAACGAGCTTACCAGGGTGATCGGGGTAACGGGCCCTGGTCAGGGGAACGCAAGAGACAGTTGGCGGAGAAACACATCAAAGATCGACACTCGAAGAGAGGGGTTCAGTTCACGACCCAGTATGTCTGCAAAAAGGAGTTTAATTCCTTTATTTCAGCCGGCAGGCATGCAAGGCCCTGCACTGAGTCCCTTTCTTCCAGTATTCTCCACCAATCCCTCGAACTCACCGTTTCTTATGAAATCGGTGGTTCGCAGGGGTCCCCAAATCCCGCTCATTCGCCTCTCCCCACTTTACCCCCTTGTAGAATCGAGGGGGACAAAATAATTTAAGATACCCTGGAGGACCCACTAAATGTCCTAGGTGCGAATGGACTACCCTGGCACAGAACACCAGAGCCATGGGTAGTATTCATCGACACCTAGAGACAGCCCACACACTCCAACTTTTGAAATACTGGGAATGCGGAGTGTGTGGATTTGCTGGAGATGGCCCTACACTAAAAGGGCATTACCAGAGATTGCACTCAGCACCACAGCAAATCACCCTCCATCCGTTCGCCACGGTTTTTCAACGCGGATACCTCTGTTCTGGATTCTTCTGTGGTAGCAACCTTCCAAGAGGAGATCGCTGTCACAGAAGATGACCGTCAAGAGTTATCCGTGATGGGAATGCCGGCGATCGAGGAGGAGGGGCATGGTAATGCCCAATCTCCAGCAAATTTTACCCAAAGCCCCATTTTAGTTCTTGAGAGGGAGTTCACCGCATCTTTTAATACACAAAATTTTAGTTGGCTCTACGAACTCCCTCTACAAGAAATTTCTTATCCACCACCTGTAGCTCCGGAAGGGCCACCACCCGATCCCCTTCACGAGACCCAACCCTTTTCCCCCAGTCAGCAAAATGTTCGAGGATGCAGCCAAGAGAGCTCAGAAGAGCAAAGCCAAAGAGGCGGCGATTTCGCTTGTCTCTGGGTACCTGCTTTTCTAAGCTGCGAGACTCTTCTTGATCTCGAAGGCATCCTCGAACGTTGCACTGCTGACTGGCTCAACAAAGCACAGATTTTAGAAGACCCTAGCCCTGAAAAACCCCGAGGAAACCCTAATGGTAGAAAAAGAAACCAAAACCGGCAGATGCAGAGAGCCCGGCGACAGATCAAGCTCAAGGCATACGAAGCGAGGAAGATTCAACGGCTTTTCAATATCTACCCAAGAAGAGCCGTTCGAGAGGTGCTCGGAGATCGTTCACCCTCGTACGATGGCACTGTTGAAGCTGCGGAGGAATACCTCGAGAGGACTTACCACCGCTCGAGTCTACCTTCGCAGCAGTGCCAGAGTGCGAGGGTACTCTACGACACCTGCGACTGGTCCCATCCATCAAGGGACCAGATGGACTTCCTCAATCGTGCGCCTAGCCAAAAAGAGCTTGAGGCTAAACTTCGCCGGGCTACAAATACATCACCAGGGGTCGATGGCCTAGAATATCGACATCTAAGAGCCCTCGACCCCGACTGCATCTTGCTGGAAACAGTTTGTAGAATAGTTTGGAAGATTGGAATTCCTAACTGTTGGAAAATATCGCGAACAGTCCCCATCTTTAAGAAAGGGGACACTAGCGATTATTCCAACTTTAGGCCAATTTCCCTTCTTCCGACCATCTACAAACTGTTCTCGGGAGTAATCAGCCAGAGACTCACAGAGGTCGCCTCAGATCTTGGCTGGTTATCTCCCCGAGCAAAAGGGTTTCCTCCCGGGGGTCCATGGTATCCAGGAGCACACACAGCTCTTGCAGACCGTTGTCGAGGAGACAAGGACCAAACGTAGGCATGTGTCTATAGCATGGCTAGACATGTGCAATGCGTTTGGTTCTGTTCCTCACGCCGTCCTTGGAGAGCTGTTTGCTTCTCTTCCGATACCAGACGACCTCCGGCGCATCCTGGCGGACATTTACTCGGGGAATCGGATGGATTTTGCCGTTCAGAAAGAATCTGTTCGTATTTCCCCAACAGCAGGTGTTCGTCAGGGTGACGCTCTTAGCGCCCCTATTTTTAATCTGGCTTCCGAGCCCCTCGTCAGGGCCGGAAAGTCCAATATCAACCCCGGATTTCTATTATTTGGCTCGCTCGTCAAGACCACGGCATATGCTGACGACATTGCCGTGGTTACAAATTCTCCTGACGAGCTCCAAAATATTTTAGACATTTTATCCCTCACCGCTGACACCTTAGGGCTGCAATTCAACGCTGGGAAGTGTGCTTGCTTGGTCATTGACAAAGGCAAGCCGTCTGAGGCTCTGTGCCGAATCGGTACTCAACCCATTCGGTGCTTGGGACCAGACGACCAAGAGACATATCTTGGTACACCGATCGGCGGGAAATTGCGGTTTCGTCCTCCCACTGACCTTATCCCTAACCTTGACAAGATTGCCGCCTCCCACCTCGCACCATGGCAAAAACTTGAGATTTTCCGTAGCCACCTTCTACCTTCCCTTTCCCATCACCTCGCTTCGGGTCGGGTCCTGAAAGACTGCCTCACCCAACTGGACACTGAGTGTAGGAAGTTCTTAGGCCTTATTTGCAACCTTCCCAATCACGCAACGGTCCCGTTTTTCTACGCGGACCGGCGGGTTGGGGGCCTAGGAACATGCCGCCTCACTGATGATGCCGATATCTGGACCATCGCCAGGGCTGCTCAGCTCCTCACTTGTAGAGACCCTACAGTGAGGAACATATGTCGAGAGCAGCTCCATGAAACCATCCGGCGAGGGTTCAGAAACGAGCATCCAGGAGTGTTGCCAGTTGGGGAATATCTTTCGGGATCCGTGGATGGGGGGCTCTACAGACTGAGGTACGCGGAGGCAGGGTCCAATCTTTGGACTCTTGCCCGCCAAGCTGCCAAACGACTGGGAGTGCGGATTGATGTATCCGGCGATGAAAATATAAGAATTGTCGCCGATGACGTCTCCGTAAGCCCAGTCAAGGCAGTCCGCGGACTTCGGAAAGTAGCTCGGCAGCGCTATACCAGGGACCTAATTTCCGACAAGAGCCACCAGGGAGTAGTTGCCACTGGCCTCTCCCTGGAAGACAAGTCGAAAGACATGGCTCGCCTGGTATCCTGCCGTACGCCCCTCTCCTTCCGAGACTGGAGATATCTTCACAGGGCCCGGCTCGACATCCTTCCTCTTCGGGGGCACTCGTGGTTTTGCTCACAGGAGCAAGATACGAGTTGCCGCCGATGCGGAAAGGAAAACGAGACCGGGTTTCATGTGCTTAACCACTGTGAAGAAGGTCTCCAGCTCGCCACCAAGAGGCACAACACCATCCAAGATCTCTTGGAATCGCTGCTAGTCAAGCAGGGACACGACGTCACGATCAACAATGCCATCCCCGGGCAAAGGTTAAGACCGGATGTTGAATTTCAACTATCCGGTTCCCGGGTGATGGTTGACGTCGTGGTCTGCTATGACCAACCGGGAAGTATGGAGAATGCCTACCAGCGGAAATATGATAAATATTCTTCGCATGGGAGGATTCTCCCCCTGGTTGTCGGGTCTCTTGGATCATGGTACCCCAGGAACGACGAAATCCGTTCGATTCTCGGAATCAACGGAAGATCCTGGGGTGCCTTCCGATTCAAGGCCCGATTGGCAGCGATCCAGGGATCAATGGATATGGTGTGTGCCCATTTCCATCATGGTGCACCAAACCCCGAAGCTGAGGATATCCCCCCTTTTCCCGTAGAAACTCCCTACCCAGTAGATTAGTAGATTCTTTCCCTCATATTTTATTTATGTAATTTTTGTAATATTTTAAAATGCACCTACCTCATACATGTTTATTCCCCTTCCGGAAACCCCTCCATAAACTAGCCACTAGACCATATGGGACAACAACCTGCCGAAACCCGGGATCGAACCAGGGACCTTTAGATCTTCAGTCTAACGCTCTCCCAACTGAGCTATTTCGGCACACATTATTATTGTTAAAGTATTGCCACACCTGAGAAAATTTTGTAAATCGAACCTTTTAAAATTTCTACCTGTACCTACACTAGACGAATACGAATAACGGTGTTGCTATTCCATGTCCGTGGTATGTACAAACCCCGGTCTTGTGGAAAATATAGTTGTCCGGGGTTCGCACCACCCCCCGACCTTGAACTTCGGACAATGGTGTTTCTCATAAGGCTGGAGATAGTTCATACCCCGGACAAGGTCGGGGGTGGTGCGACCTTGTCCACCCCCCGGACTTATGAGAAACACCATTGTCCGGGGTATGTACCAACCCCGGCCTTGTGGAAAATATAGTTGGAGGAATAGAGCAAAACCGTTATTCGATGCCGTAGAGCGTAGACTTACTTTGCATGAAAGTTTAATCTGCAATTGGGAATGTGATATATTTCGTGGTTATAGTTTGAAGTATGCTCATTTTGTTACTGGATTGGATTATGTAACTATGATAAGTATTTACTTCCGAATTTTCCGATAGGGATTCTATCAAAGTGGTCAAAATGTGGCGACCGACCCTCCTTTCTTCCCCAGATTTTCCCGCTAGATGGCTTCTTCATTACCAATAGATGGTTTATTACTTTTATGGCTTCTCGATTATCATGACGGTTTTCTTTCTCCAAACGTTTTTGCAACTTTTAGGTAATCACGCCGAAATTGGTGGCAGCTTGTAGGGAACGTAATGGTACGTATAACTGTCTCGTTTTCATGAGGATCGGCTTGACCGTTAAGGTATCCGGTGTGATCTAGTCTCATTTCTAGACGGACGGAGGGATAACAAGTCATCTAGTTTGCTTATCTGTAACTAACGCGAACAGTTTCCTTTTTTCTTCCCATAGGCGAAGTTTTTGTTTTCGTCTTTTTTTGTTACCGGCTGAAGAAAAATTAGAATAACATTACTTACTTACTCATTTTTTCTAAATTTTAGACTTAGTAAAACACATTCATGATTTCGATTCAAAAGCGACACAATTAACGGGAAAACTAATAATCCAGCCAAAATCAGCTTTTATTTTCCAGTATAACGTATGTGTTTTTATTGCATTCTAAGAGATGTCGGTTTTCGCAAATTTTGACGAAAATAAGTAGGCTCACGGAAATCAAGTTTATTTTTCAATTAGCCTAATCCTTTTTTTATTAAACGTAAAAAAACAAAAAATAAAGTTGGGGTTGCTATAACAGCACCGGGTTTTCTTTTATTTTTGAAGCGGCTGATTTAACAAAAAAACCAATGACTTAATCGAAATCAGCGTTCAATTTTGATTATACCACGTGATTTTTGTCAAATTCCAAGAGATGTCGTTTTTTGCAAATTTTGACAAAAGTAGGAAGGGTATAGCCTTCCCATTTTTGGCCAAATTAAAAATTTGACTTAAATTACATCATTTCGATTCAGAATTGAATGATAATCACGGAAATCAAGTTTATTTTTCAAATAGCCTAATACATTTTTAATTAAACGTAAAAACAAAAAATAAAGTTGGGGTTGCTATAACAGGACTGTGTTTTCTTTTATTTTTGAAGCGTCTGATTTAACAAAAAAACCAATCATTTAATCGAAATCAGCGTTCAATTTTGATTGTACCGTGTGATTTTTGTCAAATTCCAAGAGATGTCGTTATTTGCAGATTTTGACAAAATTGGGAAGGGTATAGCCTTCTCACTTTTTCATTTTTGGCCAAATTTCAAATTTTGTTTAAAATACATGATTCTAATGCAGAATTGAATGGTTATCACGGAAATCAAGTTTATTTTTCAATCAGCCCTACAGATTTGTTAAACTGAATATTGATAAGAAATATTGAACATGATTGGTGAAGATTCAGTCGTTTTTTACTTGACATCCAGTAAAACTTCACTGAAGGCAGCAAAAAGTTGTGATCATTTAGTTCGCTTCACGATGATATTATGTAGCCTTTTTTAAACCTAGATAGGCCACAACCTATAAAAATGATAGATGAAATCAATGGAAGCCAATAAGTGCTTCAATTTTTAGAAAGTTGTAATTTTATGCGCTGTCAGTTGGTTAGTACATTTACTTAACTGGAAATGGCAGAGATACCGAGAAGGAAACATGAATCCCAGTTTTCAGAGAATTCTGCATCAAAACGCTGTCGTCACCTCATTTCCTTTTTAGGATCCGCCATACAGAGTAAACGAGTAACCGATATAAAGCCTCGGACATATTTGTGAATAGATTGGTAGGCTACACGGAAGTGAATGCCATACTCCCATCAACTTGCGTGATAATCTCTACTTCCTGCTAGACCGCCATGATGCTGATCATGCACCTCTCAAGAATAACCCCAGCAATCCGCCTAGCAATTTGGCATTTCTAGAAAGGGTATATTCACTGAACCCACTTTCCTGTTAATCCTCAACACTAATTTCTCTCTAGATCTCGTGTAGCTTTAGTGTGTTAATCGTTTATATACTTTGGCCATTATTGCGACCGCGATACCTCATCCTCAAGTGTTGTACGTTATAACCCGTTTGGAGAAATTTAACTGTTAAGACTCTTTTTTTTGCTAAGTCATAGCTGTAATAAACACATGAATAAATACATGGCCTTAGGGTGTGATTGTGTATATATTAATTATGAAATGCAAAAATAATAAAGCAGAAAAAGCTATCAAACCAGTAGACTCAAGCTATATAGTTATATACTGGTCTATGTTTGAAGATCCGTATATTTAATGACAAAGGCCATTATTGACACCACCAGATATAAGGCTGCAGACTTACTATAATTGACCTACAGTAGGCTTATAATTGGAAACAACAAACGTACAAAAAAAGTGAAGTAGAAATGCGCGATGCGTATACAAATAGCGGAGACATCTGGTCGGCTTCTAGTTGGATGACTCACGCAGAAATTGGACCTACTTTCCACAGGCAGGAATGGATATCTAATCCGACTGATCCTTCCCCACCGTCATTGGAAAAGCTGGGTGTTCTGCTTGTTTTTGCATTGGTGCTCTCTTCTTGAAATAGTGGTGATGATCCTTTGGCCGGATTGTTCATCCGCTGATGGTAATTAAAAGCGCATCCCATTATAATCTATGCGCAGTTTCTCTTACGTGTCCCCCTTTCCCCCCCATATTCCTCATCAGCTTGCAAAGTAATTGTTAGCCGATATTGACGTTCGATGTGGAACCGAGGCAATGAATAAGGGATTGGTTGTTTGCCAATCTATTGGTGAGCGTCCTGAAATCCGATCAGTCTACCAGCCGACATCTCTCTTTCTTTCCAGTGAAAATACAGACATATCAAAACAAACCCTGAGCCCTGCAGAGAGCGAGAAATAAAATAAAAATCTTTAATTGAATAACGGGATGGCTTTAAGGAGAGCGAATAAAAGAATGGAATGCTATTCATTGCACAACTCTATATGCATTAGTGTTTTAAAATCAGATCAAGTGTCAATAATGGCAAGAATGTAAGAATTTATTCCTATAGTGTTAGACTACTCGCGTTTTACAAGAAATCTATCGCGGATGTTGAAATGTAACAGATACCTATTTTTAATGAAAACAATCCCAATTTATAGTTAGTCCTTTCGCATTAAGTTCCATCGTTCGTCGTATTGAGCCCTTAACAGCAAACTAGATATGCAAAAACTTGTAAATAGAATCTTTCATTGCGATCACCCTCGTTTTGTGTTTTGGTCGCAACTCGCCACCAACTCCCTAACGTCAGTCATCGTTAATTATAAAGGGTGTGTCTAACAATGGGGTATGAAGAAGGTGTATTACAGTGTTACTGGATCTAATGCGTGCCGACAGCCCCTCTTTTATTTCTGTCATTCTTCTGATCCAACTGTCAATCATTCGACCCGCTCACAGACCCGACAATGGTACACATATCAGCTGGGACCCAAAGATGCAGAAGCAAACAACGAGTTTATTCCACGCGACAAACTATCACCGCAATCGATTCCGATAGCTCAGCGAATTGAATCAAATTTAACGTGACTACGTTATAAGAAAAAGAGAAAGACTGGGGGGCGATATATGGATGGTGAGATTGGAAACGAAGCAGACCCGACAGCAGATTCTTGTTCTCTGTGTGCGGCTATCTGCCGAACGATTTTAAGCCGATCGGCGGCTATTAATCACGTCAACTTTTGACCCGGCCGCAGCAGATAGATCCAAGACAACTATCAATCCGCTCAAGAAGAAGCCTATATATACACGCCGCCGTTACTGTGTACAGTTCTAATATGTTATACGCGTATACCAGATCTTGGTTCGACTCCTTTCCCTCTTTCATTTCCATTCCACGTCTACACAGACAGAGAGAAATTCTCGATGCAAATTTGGCACATTGGCTTAAGAATCTCATATTGTAAAGACGACTGTATATTTTGGACGATCTGGCGCTATCCTATGTATACATGTGATCTACTTTATGTGATTAAACTCTGTATAATATTGGAAAATGGTCGAGATTTTCGCCTATATACCGTCCAATTATCAGATGGTATCCCTTAAAAAAAAAAAAAAAATCCCGTTTGGTAAAACAACACGCTGCGGTTCGGTGAAGGTGGGTGGGGTAAAGAGGGGTAGTGCTTTGGTTGGTTGAGAACTGGAACATGTTTATGTCGGGGTTTACTAATGAGGCCTATGATGTCAAAACGAGACGATAAAAGTAGCTCATTTCACGTCGTCGTTGACATATCCAATTCATGGACATGTCAATAGAAGTATAATAAGAGCTGCTATGACTGATTTTGCTCCAGCACAGGAAACCAGTCGACGGGAAAAAATGGAAGAGATAAGGACAAGCAGACGAGCGGCGGGTGTCCATAGATAATTAGCCTTTCCCTTCTTTTTTTTTTCTTCCCATTTTTCTTAACGCTTCATGCGGCTGTTTGTGTCTATAATATATCTCGCGATGAATCCATCAATTCATGCGGGTTTTCTCGTTCCCCAAAAATGTGATTAGGCTACATCAGAAAAACTAAAAAGAAACCATTAACACCAACCCGTAAATCGCTCGTCGTGATCGGGACAAACGCTCAACTATATACTCTCTAACAGCACGTACGTTTTTACCAACAACATAGCGTTAATTCGTTAACCCCCGAAACCTGGTCGAGACATTTATTAGATAAATGACACGTTTTTATTGTTTCGCTTCTTGCGATGAAATGCTTTGTGAAACCAGCTGTATACAGGGCCTGGTTATTAGTCATCAGTAAGTCATTAATGTTCGACTAAATCCGCGTATAGCTACTATCGACTGTTTGCCTGGGATTGCTTGTCAAGTTCGCCACAACTGGCACGTGAGGGCACAATCCTTGTAGTTAACGACGGATCAAATAAATGGCAATCGAAGCGGATTGCCTCAGCTGGACGTCGAGTCACTGGCTAAAGAAGTAGAGGTCGGTAACATCTGCGCTCATGGCATAGTCCCTACTCGGCTGGTATATACCACAACTGGAATTCATCAAGCGTTGCCCGTTCACGCGCACATGCACGCTCGGTGGCCAAGCCTGTTTACACACACAGCGCAATTAGATATCCTTTTTTCTAATATATTATCGTCTGTGCTGTGCTGACTGTATAAAAAGCAGCAGTTATTGGCCAAAGGACGGGGCCTTGCCATGTCTTTTTCTGTGTGTAGTTTTGTTCGACCGGGGCCGCAATTCATGCAGTTGGCCCAACGCAACAAGGAGAAGCTTTCATTCGTCTTGGTCGGTATTAATTTTAATCTATAGGCCAAACGGTATATGCTCAGTCATCCGAAGTTCTTGCGCAACTCTCTCTTTTCTTTGCGTCCCACAGCAAGTCTCAGCCGCACGTGACGCTGATGGCCTGGTCAACGTCATTCTTTTCTCTCCTGCTCCGCTTTGAGAGATAAATGAGTTGACCCACCGCCACAAAACAAACAGATGCCTCAGCTGTGGCCAGCACAGCCGCTAGAATTCACGGCTGCTGGCCCCCTCTCGTCCGCTTCGCTTGCTGGACTCACAGTTGTTTTATTTTTTCTTTCCTCTTTTTTCTAGTCTATCATTTTTTAAAATAAATCCCCTTTTACGGCTTTTGTGAAAAATCAGAGTTCTACGGAAGGCCAGTCAAGTCTACAATGAAGCGGAATGGATGGCATTGAGTCTCTTTTCTCTCGCCTTTCTATTGTGTGGCCACAGGAAAAGAAGGATCGCCTATTAAATAGGCCTATTGCGGAGAGCTCCAATATGTGCACAGTTGGCTAGCCGAAGTAACAGTTTGCCTATATTAGATTGGCGTTCAAAGAATATCTTATACATATTCCATTAGCCGATTGCCTGCCCGAGTGCCCAAGCTCCTCGTCTACTCGATTGATTAGCAAACGGCCAGATAACACAAGGTTATATATAGCATATATACATATACATATTATAGTCTATATCTTCTGTTGCTTTCGTCAAACATAACCTTTACGCCCACAGTTGTCATTGCTCCCTCCCTTTCTCTATTCCTGGTTGTTGGCAGTTCTTGTGATCTTTCCTCCCACCTAAAAAAATGAAAAAAACAAATCTTGTCCCCTTCTTATTCTTGTCGGGTTGCGTAAGTAGCACTCGTATAGGCTTCGTATACAATGTGTGCTCGATGCGGGCGCCAGCCGCCGACTCAAGTCGAGAGTAAACACCATAAGTTTGAAGCGCATTCGATGACCATATTCTTTTGATGTCAAAGAGAGGCAAAAAGCAAAAGCCAAACCAAGCGGCTGTGGTTTTACAATAAAGAAAAATCGTTGTCAATATTCAAAGAAAGTGAAATCAAAAGAAGTCTCCAAGGCCCACTTGCACGACCTGTGGATGTATATAGATTCCAGGCATTGTACTGAGAAACATCAAGAGGATAAGGAAGGAGGGGGGGGGGGGCGTAAACACAATACGGCTTTTCTGCCCTTACATTACCACGAACGAATACTTGTGCGATGACGTGCAGCAGTTGAAAAACAGCGACACAAGAACGATATCTTATCGAGTGTATTTGTGTTTGTTTCACAGAGTTGTCGAGACTCATATTCTTTTTTTTTTTCTCGCTGCTTAGGAGCTTGGCAAACAACAGAATAGTATACAGAGCATAGGTACAGTAGATTCTTTTTCTTTTCCTCCCTTTTTTTTGGTTTTTTTTTCTTCTTTCATACAATTTTGGGTTTGCTATAAAGACGCCATATAAAGAGTTGTACAATATATAATACAGACGATGCGGTCTAATGGATTGAAGTTTCCCATCTCGACTGAATAGCAACAAAGAAACGGACAGGAAAAGAAAAACGAGAGAAAAAAAAAAAAGAAAAGTACAGGAATTTGTCGAATTTCTCTTCTTCGTCTATCTACAAAGCAGCAAATAATATATATATATATATAAATATATATTATACTTTTTGAAAAGTCTTTTCGTCTTCTTCTTTTGTTCATTCCCCTCCAGCACGCGGCAGAAGGAGGAGCGCACGGCTATTGTTTGTCCGTCTCCGCCAGTCACTGAGTAAAAGCAATCAACTGATGAAAGATGGCCGTTTTTTTCTTTTTCTTTCGATGACGTTATTATATCGATGATCCAGCGGCCAGCTTTATTTTTTTTTCTTTAGTCCGTGCTATGTCTGCCACTGCACGAATGTTGTGCGGGGTCCGGCTCTTTTTTCCCTCTTCGCGCTGCTGTGCCGCTCCCCAATTTGTGTACAGCCATCAACGCGCAACCACCAACATAAAACGCGGCCGATATAAATAGGTTTTGATATATTACAAGGATAACAAGGGACAAGCAGAATAAGTCTACACAACAACAAAGAGAATAAACGAGAGAGTGGGAGAAGTGATGATGATTTTTGTACACGATTAAAACGGCCTGCCCGTCAATCCGACAAGCCACTGCGCTGACGCGTTTCATAACACAGCCGGGATTGCTGTCTGCATAGCACTAATTAGGCTGGACTTCATTCTCTCTCACATGCTGTTTGTTTACTTCAAAAAATAAAACCATGTACAGTACAAAGAACGTAAATTGGGTAAAGGATAAAGGATTAAACAAGAAAGACATTCGAATGATGATATCATTTTTAAATGCATCGAGATTCCACTGGATGCTTTCGTTAGACTGTTGGATCATATAGCTAAACGCTACCAGCAGCCACCACGCAAAACGAAGCTTTGGGGGAGGGAGGGGTGGGGTGTGTGTGGGATTGGAAATGAGACGAACAGACAACATGGGGGAGGGAGTGATTTATGAATGTACAACGACATCAGAACCAGCTGCAGCGATGAGAAGAACAAGAAAAGAAACACTCCGAGTATACTAACTGTATACGCCATGTTTCTCTTTCTCCCGGCTTTGAGGATGCAGAATCCCATCTCTTGAGTGATTGTAGCGATATAATCAAAGTTCACGAATCATCTCTCTTTTTCCTACTGTACATGGTCGAGCGCTTGACAAGTTGCTCCGGATATGCAGAAAAGGTTGACGACGAGTTAAGGATGTTTATCTTGGTCGATGCTGATGACATAGTATACAAAAGCTGGGTCATATATTTGTGCAACAGGATTGCATATTTTCATGGTTTGTTACGACAACACCATGTCCAGAACGATAACCGTAGCGGCCAGAGTGAAGAGAAGGCCACCGCTCCAGCTGGTGGGTAATGCGGAAGAAGAATGTCCCCCTGAACGCGGTCGCAACGTAGCTTTCATCATGTCATGGCCGTGTCGGTTGTGGTTGTTGCTGGTAGCCGATCCGGACGGTAGGAATTCGGCGTCTCCGATCGGACGCGTCGGCAAATCGACGGCGGTGTGTCGAGGCCGGCCGGTGGTGGCCAAGACGCGATCCCGTTGCGAAACCAGCGTCCACGCCGTCGTGCCGATAATCAACGGATAAATGTCGTTTTCGCCCATCATGAAAATGGGTGGCGGAGTCGTCGTCGTCGTCGTAATCAACGGCCTCAAATCTGTGATCGCAACGGGAATATGTTAGAAGATATACGAATCACGATTTGAAATTTTGGCTTGGTTTTTACGGAATTACCGTGCAGCTTGACTGTGCCTTCAGCCTCGCCGTGCTCATTCCTACACCTACACTCGTACTTGCCAACGTCCGTTTTACGAAAATGCGCTATCGTCAGGATCATGCGGACTCGGTAAGACGATTCGATCTTCTCTTCGTAACCCAACCGACTGCTATTGGCGATCATCTTGTCTATTTGGGAGAAGGAAAAACAAAAGAAAATATGTGATTTGATTTAGTGGTGACCCATTTGAAACCAATGGGGTCGTTTCAGGCAACGGGGTAGAAATGCCAGCGTATCTGAATTTGCATTCAGAGAAAACGGGGAGAAATAGCATCAAAGGAAAAAGAAAAAAAAAATCAAAACGAAAATGGGGAATGAGGAATGCAGATTGGCTGGATGCAAAAAGAAATAGGGTATTACCATCTTTGTACCAGACGTTGATCGATTTTGGAGAGGATTCGACGATACACCCGAGCGTCACGTTGTTCCCTAAAGGCACGCCCACAATTTGATTGTCCACCGCTACGGTCGGAGCGACTAAATAAAAAAGGGGAAAAAAAAGAAGTAATCACATCAAATCAATATAATCTCTTCTTTTTTTTTTTCGTCATCTTCTTCATTCTTTCGGGTGATGCGCCTTTTCTAGCTAGTTTCTTTCACGCTCCCGATCGACATGGGGGAGCAAAAGGAGGCTGTTGGCCGATTGAAGGGGTAGGCAGACAGAAAGCAACGAACCGCACAGAGCTATACAACATTGAAAGAAGCTGAAGAAGAGACAAAATAAAATAGAAGACAAAATCATGCCGTCCTCTCTTCGTTGCCTTGCCTATAGAAAATTATCGATCACGCGATCCCAAAACCAAATCCGACCGCCCGCCATCCCACCCAACTCAACAAGAAAATTCGATGGAAACGTGGAAAAGGAATTTTGAAAACTCACTCAAAATAGCGTGCCTCATAAACGAGTATGAAGAACGGAAGAGAATCAATAAGAAATAAATGAATCAACTCACACAAAACGGTCACTGCCACTCGTTTGCTAACGGACGGCGGCACTCCGTTGGACGCGATGCAATAGTAAACGGCCATATGGCGTTTCGATACTTGGTTGATCCTCAACGTCTCGCCGTCGACGCTGTACACAGCCGGACTGCCGTGGCTTCTATTCCGAAAAGATCCTCCAGCGCCTATACACACACACACACACACAAAAAAGAAGACCCGCCGACGATATCAAATATGCAAATGCACTTGCCGTATTTCCCAGCCCAATGTTTCAAAATGTTAAACCGTACTATCTCCATCTATCTGCATTTGACCGCAGAAGATATATAATCACGAATAATATCATTTTCTCCCTGCTAACCTTTGTGTTCGTCTCGTGAGGTCAAGTGCAAATCGTGGCCGTCTTCCCGCTTCCACGTGATCCGCGGCGCAGGGTTACCTCTGGCCTCGCATGTCAACTTGACCGCCTCGTTCTCCCGAACGCGAATTTCGCCAGGCGTCCGCTCGTCGATAATGTCCGGTGGTTCTGTCACGTCCAAGTACGTCACCTAGAATCACATTGAACAAGCAAATTTCCATGAGATTTTGAATTGAAAAAACAAAAAAAAAAACAAAAGGAAAGCGAAAGAGTAGGTCGCATAGAAGACCGGCTCTTCTTAGAGGTAATTAATGAATTAATAAACAAAAAATAAAAGCCTGTAATGAATGCTTCATTAAGAGCGTGGGTTTACCTGACTCTTCATCGGATCGGTGTCTTGCGGACGTCATTTGCAAGTTAGCGTGATTAGCGAGAGGAGAGAATAAGGTCGTTATGATCAACAATAAAATAAATACGGTACATTGTCACTGTGCACCATAAGGGCATTATGAAAAGGAAAAAGGATCAAAGGAAAAAATAAATAAAAAAAAAAATGGATGGAAAGGGCATCGGTCTTATTTTCCACGTGCTATATTGGACGGTATAAACAACTTACTTATTTGCGCCATGTAGAAACCGGCGTCTTCTTTGCGGACGTTCTTGATGATCAGTTTCCACTGACTGGAGCCGATGTGCTCGACCGAAACGCGCGGATTGTGCGTCACCACAATCAAGTGGATGGCTTGGATGGCTTTGGTGTCGGCTTTCACCCAACCGACCTATTATCGTCCGTTCACAGACCCGACAATAGCCCCCCCAACATCCAGCCAACACCACACAGACGCAACAAACGAAATAAAAACCGTAGGAAAACAAAAGAAAATCGTATTAGACCAAAAGGACACCCTTTTTCTCCGGTCTTATTGCCAAAGAAAAAAAAAAAACAAAATGTCCAATGTTCCGCATAGAGCAGCAGCACACGATTAACGCGTTCTAAAAATCCAATCATTCGTTATGAACAAAGAGGGACTTGTTTGTTACTGTACACCTAGAGTGATTGGATTCGAAAGAGAAAAAGACAGAAAGACGAGTCGACAGACGGCCGGGAAGAGCAAGAAAAGAGGACAGAAGTAATCAAATCAATAGCTAATACTGGATTGCAGGAAATAGACAGTGACAACACGGTCGAAGAGGCCAGATCAAACGGTGTTCCATACTGAAGGCAAACAGTATATATATCTGTAGAACGTATAGTGCCCAAAGATGGATATCGGCTTTCAAATCCTGAGGCATTGAATTTTCTATCTTTTTTAAAGAAAGCACTTTATCTCAATGGTTTTTGACCGCAATTCGGATTTTTTTTTTTTTTTTGTACTCCCCCTTTCTATGGTAAACACCATTGCGATCCAATAACCAGCGCTCAGCGCAATCCATTACGGTCCGTTCCACCTTCTATATATTCTAGGTCTACGCGGCAAGTATAGAAATATATACCGGCGATGGACTTACTCGGCCGTCTAATCTATACAGCCTTTATATACATTTAAAAAGAAGGGGGGAAAAAGCTTAAAAGCTCTTTCTTTAAGTCGCATTTTTTTTTTTTGTTTACCTTGTGACCACCAAGATTGGCAACGCTGCAACTGAGCACCGCGTCTCGGCCAGTGGCAACTGTCACGTTGGTCATGCTTTCCGTGAACTCCGGCTCAAACCCTAAACTGGGGCCGTCCGAATGGACGCGGCCCGCTACGAAAGATAAACAAAAGAAGTAACGTTAAGAATAGTGAATATCTTTTTGAAAAAAAAAATCAGATAAATAAATAAAATTGACATCGAATTATATATTAAGATTGCTCGTTATAGAAACATTTCAGAACGTCGAAAAGTCTAAGAGTCAACGTCTCCGGTGGTGCGTAAACATCGGCTAAAGTTGGAGCGGGGCCCAATTAAAATCGCGCCGTGCCGGCGATTCTCTTGGGTAAGGATGAGGCAGTCAGAGCGAATGAGAAAAGGCGATAAACTCACCAACAATCAAAGGCGTGATAGCAGTCATGCAGAAAGTGCCGATCCAAATCCAAGTGATGACGCTGGAAGCCAACAGCTGGGCCATGATTTCCGACGAGCGGTTGATCTTGTCACTGTTACTCGTCTGCTTTTTCACGCCCACGAGAGATGAGTGAGTAGTTGTGTGTCTTGCTACTTAAGAAAAAAGGAGAATCTTTTCACACGTCGGCACCAAACGAGAACAATTGACAGCTAATGGCAAAATCCCTCAAGTCTTGTAAGCTTTATAGACGATGCCACGCTTTTCATTTCTGCTGAATTTCTTTTTTTGTTTTGTTTTACCAACATAGAAAAAAAATGCGGAATAATTAATTGAATTTTACACAAAAAGACATATACACCTAGGCTGAAACTTAGTTTCAGTTCGTTCTTAATTAGCCGACAGACCCAATTAATAACTACGCAACTTTTTCGCCCTCACTTTTCAGCCAGAAATACCAAGTGACAAAGTCAACTACTCGGATCCTTTCGTCTTTCATCGGCACCCATAACGAAAAAAGGGGGAGGAGGTATAAGAAGACATCATTACAGTCGCTTCATTGGTTATTCACGTAGTGGATTATTCAATATGTAAGCTCTACCTCGTATAACGAATAGATGGCCGCACTTCCAATGAAATTACACGGTCGAGACTTGCACCGGTCCCAAGCAGCTTTTCTTCACCAGTTCTGTTGTATCAGTCAAGCGGTCGTATAATGAAAGACAAGAGATCGATTTAGCTAGCGTTTTGTCTTTTACCAAGCGGAGGCGTATATACGTCCTACCGATGCGCTTCGATTAACGGCCTCGTCTTATATACACCGTCGTTTACTATTACAGTTACCCACTCGTCTAAATATGTATTCTTTTCAACGACCTCGACAGGGAAATGGCACTGAAAGACTGACATTAAAATAGACGTTCATTTAATGTCTGTGAAGTATCACCCGGAGTGTGATTATAAGCTTCTTATTACAGTTCTTAACGACGGCAGGCCGAACGTGGGTCCGCTCGCGATGCTGCCAAGTCGGACGAGACAAGGACGTGAACGCGCATTATGCATGAGGCTGTTTCTCACTTCCGCTTGTCTTTGCTATAGCCTCGTAAAGTGATGAAAAATGATCGCCACTTAGCGCCCAATCGCCAAAGAAAACAAAGAAAAACAAACAAATGGCATTTCGTCATCGTTTGTCTCCCCCCCCCCCTTTTTTTTTTCTTTCTATCTTACGCAAGAAATCCGCCACGCATCGGTTTGATCAACACGCCCAAAGCCTTCCGTCAATCGCGACGGTTGCCCAACAATTCAGCAAACACTTTACAGGATGGCGAAGAAGATGGCCCTTTGAAAAAAAAAACGGGAACAATAAAAAAACAAACAGAAAAAGATGAAAGAAAAAGGATTTTTTTTTTTTTTTTCAAAGTCAAAAGAAGAAGATTACTATAGAAGTCCCTAGCGCATGTTGACCGCGGGCGGATGAGTAGGCCAATGAACGCATGTCAATGGTGAAACCCGCAATGATTCAATATCCTCCCTTCAGTTCAGCTCTTACTCTGCCTTTCTAGCCCCCAAAATAAAAGGCTTGCTGCTTTGCTCCTACCCCCCGTCCCAGTTTCCCCGTCACCAAAGTTAATGGAGCGACTGGAAAAGAATGGAGATAGATATATGTAAGGTAGAGAAGATTAGGTCCGTATAGGATTGGAGGATTGCGAGAACCTACGTACCCGCAGCTTGTCTGTATGTCGTCTGGAGCTAACATTAAGGCAACCATGATGATGGGCCATCGTGGATGATCAAAGAGCCCCACAGTTGTGACATGTCGATGAGGGATCACAGGATTTAAGAAACTAAGCTACCCCCCCTGGCCCCCCATTTTTTTCCCCCTTCACAGCAGTTCAAAACTGTGTTCGATCCGCTGACGAAACTGATTTCGGTTCTGGTAAAGTGAGCGGCCGTTATTTCGTTTTGTTGCGATAACAAGAAACGAAACAAAAGAACGAAAAAAAACAAAGTAAAATTGAAAATGTTTCGAGAGTGGATAGTTCATCTCCGCCACTTCTTCTTTCCTCCTCTAGGCAACGGCCTTTTTTTTTTTTTTTCCTCTCCTAGTTTTAACTCCGGCAGGCTGCTGGTTGCACGAAAAGATTCGCAGAGCGTTCACAAGTGGCCCGGGTTCTCATCGCTAGGCCACTTTCCAACGACACGTTATACTAGACTTTCTTTGAGTTTCTCTCTTTAGGCTGTTCTCTCAGTTTCTTCCAGCCCTTTCTTTGCGTTTTCTCTTTTCTCTTTGAAAGAAAAAAAAAAAAGAAAAGTCGGGTTCCGCCGAGTTCCAAGTTCTCTGACGCGCAACTTTGCTTATATGCACACTCAGTCGGCAAAGGGCCCTCTCATTCAAACCTCTTTCTTTTTTTCTTTTCTTCAGCTTGTTCTCATTCTCCGCCTCTTTCCGATGCAAACACACACACTCTTCGCCGACCCGCTTTTCTTTCGCTGTGATATAACTGGTATACATATCGCCCGTTTGATCGGGGAACGCGAACAGTTGTTGGCCATTTATTTTTTTATTCTTCCTCCTCCATACGAAAAACTTTTGTTTTGGTTCCACTTAAAAAAAAAAAAACAACGAAAGATTTCTTTAGTTTCTTCGTTTAAAAGGAATATCTAATTGGGTGAATGCGACATGTCTTTTGCCCAAAGGACCCTCCAAGTTTTTCCTTTTCAAGGCGCGTCCCATTGCTGCCAAGTTTAAAAAAAGAAAAGAAAAACTGGCTATTTGTATTTGAATTGAATTACGTAATAAGATCAACAATGTGCTTCCAGACAATGCGAAATATCGTCGTGAAATCGACGTGCTCTTTGTCGTTTCATTACAAACGGGTCTCCATTTCAGTAGGGAGGGAAGAACAGGGATTGGTTTTGCGTTGCGTCGTCAATGCTTTAACGCAAACTAATTCGGCAACACGTTCCTCGCTATGCATAATCGCGAGTTGTTAAAAGCGACGGCAAAGTGGTTTGTTTTATCTCGTTTTGTTGTTTTTGATGTTCCTCTCTCATCTTTGCACGCCTGTTTAACCCTTTTTTTCCCCTTTATTTTATCTGCCCTCGCCTTCCCCGCCAGATTCTATTTACGGCGCACGTGAACAAACTAAGAGCATTTGCATTCATCTTGGTAGATAAAAGCAACCAAAGAGAACAGAAGAAATATTCAATATTATCAATCGCAAAAAGCACTAGCCAATAATTTATAATTCAACAGCATAATAATGCGACCTGTTGCGGACACACACAGAGCGTCAACAACGAGGCGGCGCCGCTCAAAATTCAAAAGACGGCGGAGCTCTGCTACCTCACGTTGGTGTGCATGTGTTATCTTTCCATTTCGAATGCAGCCTATATAATCCAGTTAGCTAATGGAGTAGAGAGGATGGAAAAGAGTTTTGCGCTCGAGGATTTGGTTGTTTTCTTTTTCAAATATTTTCAGCGCAATCCTCTTGCTGCTTTTATGAAACACAAAAGAACCTCCCCACAAAAAAAAAAATGTATCGCTATTATAAGGTCTAACCAAAACAGTGACAAATAAAACAAACATTTGTAAAGCCGTCGAAGGCAGGCGAAAGGTGTTGGCGCACATGATGAGCGCCAGTGCGGAGCGACGCACTTTGAATAACAAATGAATTGGCTTAAACAGCGTCGTCACGAATGGTGGTGCTAATCACCACACAAGGGGGAAAAGGGGAAGAAACGAGTTAACAAGAACAACTAACAAAGATTTATTCTCCTTTATTATCCCATGCCTACGTTAAAAAAAAAAAAGAAATGTGGACAAAAATTCAATTGCAACAATCAAACGTCGGTCGAAATGGAGGTGAACGTACTACTTGATGACAACGGAGAAATGTTCAATCGTTCGTTACGGTATGGGGTTGAAAAGCCAAGTCCAAAAGGACGTTTGAGGTAATGAAAAAAGAAAAGAAAGAGAGAGAGGGAGTGAGTAGTTGTCTAATTGAAGTTCGTAAACCGACACGAGGCTGTCAGACTGTCGACACAAAGCAAAAAGCTTTGAGACGAGAGCAGCGTGGAGCAATGCTCGCGACTCGTTGCCGGAATTCCATGAACGCAACCAACCCTTTCATCCCATATCTTATCATTTCGGCGCATCTCGTTTTGCATTAGACGCGATTGATCGAGTACTACTTGCAACTACTCATTAAGTGAGTCAAAGCGACAAAGATCCATTACAATCTAACGAGGCACTTTTAAACAGAAATGCCGGTTTTATCGCGGAGCACTTGACATTCAGTTTTTGTTCTTCTTCGTTTTGCCACGAATGCAACGATGAGTCTGGCACTTACCTAAAGAAGAGAAGTGATGACACGTGGGAACTAAATGCTCAGTGACAATGCCCGTAGTCGGATAGTCTCATATTTTTGGCGGGTTGAATAATTGAACGATGACCAAGTGATTGGCGCTTCCTCGTCTCGTAACAGAAGAGAAGCAACTGACTCGAAAACCGTTCAGATGGCCCACGTATCTTCACAGCGTGAACCGATGGAGAAAAAAAGGAAAAGGTTGTGGCAGCGCGCGCATATTGCAACATCACTCGGATTGTCCGGGTACAAAACAGGAAAGTGGGCACGAGGCGAAAAGGGCGAGGAGTGGACGAATCGCGGGGGGTATGTCGAATATCCGTCTGCCTGTACGGGTGGAGAGCAAAGGAAATCGCCATTGTACAGATATCACAGTGCATAATCACGTCAGCATCGATAAATCCACACTGTTGGATCTTCGCAACGTCCTAGTTCGTCCTACGCCGCTCTTCACGTCATCCTGCCAGTCACAATAAGGCAAATTGAACTGATGAACCGATGGACTCAGTGTAACTAATTTATCTACAGTACATACATGTATCGCTGAGTGTATGATTGATAATGACATTTAAACCTGTTCGATTCCGCTGTGGAAGGATTCAATTGAGCTCCGCTCTTCATTCTGGCGACAAACTAAACGTTTCATCGGAGAGGCTTAGCATCATTTGATTCTTTAGTTGGAGTTGGCCTGGAAACAACTGAAAAACAGCAAAGGCAAAACAAACAAGAATCAAAATGAGAAAGAAAGAAAACAGACGTGAAACAACAGACGGCGGTAGCTGATGATGTTGACCAATCTTATCGACGCTATACAGGAGCGTAGAAAATGGGGAGTGCAAAACGGTTCAGCCATTCCTGGCACGTCACTGGTTTATGGCAACCAAAAAGCATATGCTTCCCCCCCCCCTCCGCTCCCGGTGCGTCTGCACGCGCCAACCGTGCACGCTCCAATCGGTGGTGGTTGGAGGCAAACGATCACTTTTGGGGTTCACTCGTCTCGGCCTTTAAAGAAGGAGGCGGAAGAAAAACAAAAAACAAAGGAAAGAAATTCGACAACAAATCACGTCACTGATGGAATCGACTGTTTTGCAAGTAAACGGCTCTAAGAGCTCAGCGCAAAGAGTTGCAACAGCCACACCATAACACGACGTGGCCATGCCGCAAAATATAGCGCCAGGATGCTATAGCCGTGCAACCGCCAAGCACATGTTTATCGCACGCATTTTTGGCGCATTGCTAGGGCATATATACGTTGATGGAGTCTTTTAAAATTCAGGCTACTCCGGTGGCAAGATATTTCGTAGAAAACTTCCTGGATTTTCTGGGTTTTTTTTTTTTTTACTTCATCTTTATTCGATTTGGTTTGTCTGTCTCCGTCTGTTCAGAAGGAGTTAAATTTCTCGTTTGAAAAAGCTTCAATTTCATTAAAAGTCCTCACTCCTTAGCAACAACTTGGGGAAGCCATTTTCCTTTACCGACCTGCGGGAAAAAAATGGCAAATCGTAACAAGCTTCTAGTTGAAATTCTAAGAAGTTTGTCATGTAAATAAGTAATTAATTGCCCCCCTCCTCCCCTCTCACGGCTAACGATTCCAACAGTCAATGATCAACATACACATACCACACTTTACGGGACACTTTATTAGGCTTACACTTCCTTCGTGAAGTTGGGAAAATTCACTCCGCTATTAAAGGATTTCTTTCAAATGGACCTGAACAAAAAAAAAAAAAAAGAAAAAATGGTGGTAAATAAAAAATTGGACAAATGTTTTTAAAAATCGAAAATCTTGGTCGAAACGTTCAGCTAGAGCGTCGTACTTGGCCGTAGACCCATTTTCTTGTACATTTTCTCTCTGTATTTTTTCGTTTCTTTTGTCGTCTATTTTCTTTTCGATTCGTCTTCATTGTTATGCGTTGCTTGTCGATCGTCAAATGGCGTCTAGCTTCGGTCCAAGGCACACCCCACCCGCCTCCCCATCTACAATCTTCCTACCCCAATTGTGGTTAGGGAGGGAAGCCAATTCATAGACGGTTGACGACTAGTTTTCCCTTTTCTTTCCTCTTGATTTCATTGGGTTGGCAATTGTTCTCTCGACTCGACACACACACAAAAAGCAGAACGAAGAGGGGAACATCAGTATACCGGCCAAACTTCCTAGTCCCTACCGAAGCCCATATCCCAGGGAAAGGAAGATACGAGAGCTGCACCGTATAAGGACCCCCATTCAACGAGTGGGGATTTGCTCGGATGCGCATTTCCTTAAGCTCCTCCAGAAATAAAACGTAACAATTCGAAAACATATATACGTGAAAAGAGAGAAGAAAAACAAGAAAAGAATCAAAATGTTTAGGGACTCGGCAGATATAAAGCCGATAATCGCAATCTCATCCAGCCCATCAACCAACAACATTGCTCGCAGCCCATCTTCCAGAGGACAATTTTTCGCGTGAACTTGGTACAATGATCACAAAAAAAGAGAAGCAGTTCCTACAGGTAACAAAGAACCAAAAATAAGTGCCAGCTTAAACACCATGACAACCAGATTTGTTTCTTCTATTCTGACGCGTTTTCTCAATAACGCAAGATTTGTCCCAAACGATCGCCCACTGGTAACGACTTTGAACAAATCGATGGCAACCAGGTTTGACACGATTTTTATTCAAAACAAAGAGAACCCATGTTCCTCTTGCATTTAAAAAATGTTTTAGTACAATTTCTGCAATAAGCCGAAACATCCGGTTCCCTCCAAACCGGGCAGTCCCATGACGAGGCGTGAAGATGGTGTTTTGAGAAAATCCGTTTTGCCTAGATGATTTAGCAGAACAATTAAAAGTTTAAAACGACCTGTCAAATGCCAGAGACACGGACGAAACAATACCTTGTAATGTAGCATTCTTGAGAAATTCCGTAGCTGTTTCGTAAGTCATCTGCTGGAACGGTGATGTGCAGTCGGTCATCCCGTGACGGCTAAATGGCCGGTAGCCTCCACCTGATGTCATGAAGCTGGCCACCAGAGTTAAATGACGAGGATCCACCGTGATTCCGTAAACTTTGAAGACGTTGTTAACCTCCTGTTTTTCCAAAAACATTTGCTCATTAGAAGAAATACCACTGGGGTGCAGTCACCGTATAAACACCTTGACAATGACGCGGGAGCCAGCTTCAACTCCGTACTGTTTCACCACCTCGTGGATATCGTTACAGTACAGTCGGTTCATGTCCAGAATGTGGGCAAATTCGAACATGGCCTTGATGTTAACACCATCCGTTTTGATGACGATATCATCGTCTTCGGATTTCGGAGGTACAACGAATGCACGTTTGATTTTAGGAACGTGGTGCACTACAGTCGACTCTGCCCACTTCTTCAAAGAGCTGGACAAGTCCACCTTCTGAACAAACAATGGTACCTGAAAAACAAACAAATGCTTAGCTGATGTGACAAAGACAATCACTTTCCAGTCAAAGGCAGCAAAATCTAACCGAGAGTGTAAGCTCGCAATACAGGCTATTTTTGGCGTCGAACGTGTAATCGATGATCCAAGGATCCCTATCAAGCAGCGCGGTTTGGCGGTTTTCGTAGATAAGTTCCATGGCCGGACTCATTTCATAGGATGCCATATCAGCCTCTTCCTGCTCTCCGTTCAATGTTTTATCGTTGGGTTTCTCTTCGTCTATTCCTTCTTCTTCTTCCGCATCCTTCTTCAGCCCGGTCTCTTCACTGTCATCTTCAAATCCTTCGTCTTCAACGGGCTTCTTTTTCTCATCGTCTTCGTCCTCATCTTCGTATTCATGCTCGTCTGCGTGTTTAGCGCGCTGGTTTGCCGCGTTGAAATCTTCCTCATCATCTTCGCCATCGTTTGATTCATCATCTTCATCATCGCCACCCTTACGCGGGACGGGCGTCTTGGTCGTGTCTTCACCTTCTAATTTATCCTCCCTTTCCCTTTCATCCTCTTCGTTATTACCTGCAGTATTTCGACTAGCGGCTGCTGATTTACAGACAAAAAGTCTGGAAAGTACAACGAAAAAAATAAAATAAAATAAAACAAACAAAAGAAAAAAAAATTGGAAATGAATTACACAATGTTTTTAAAGGTTGCTTACGATTGCATGGATTGAGCGGCTGCTTCCTTTTTTATGCCAGGCAGAAGGACGGTGTGAACGAAGCGTGATTCGAAGACATGCAACACTTGTTTAGGTTTGACGCAGAAACGATCCTTGTACGAAGAATGAGGAAGAAATCTGAACGTGAGACCATAGTGTCGGGTGCGATTCCCAGTGACTGACAATCGCTCCGTCACTTCCACTTTTTCCAAAACATCGGCAAGTGTCACTCTAGTCAATTTAAGTTTAATTTTTTCAGCTTTACGTAAGGCTTTTGGTCCCTTTTCCTGTACGGAAGAAGACATTGGTTAAAATCAGCAAAGGATTAACTTTATCAACAATGCAACATCAATCACCAATAAGGGGATGTCCATCGACGGTGTTTGAATGTTGGCAGCTGCAACGATAAGGATTTCACGCAAGCGGGGAATACCCAAGGTGACGTTCATCTCACCACGACCGGCAAAGTGGAAAGTGTTGAGCGTCATTTGAGTGGAGGGCTCACCAATTGACTGGGCGGCTAATACTCCAACTGGTTCTCCTGGTTCGCAAGACGCCGCAACTGCTTTGCTGTAGATGAGACGCGTCAATTCTTTGCGCCCAATGGTTACGTTAGGGCGATCCAGGTAGCGCAACATCATGGCGTTCAGTTGCTCATCAAAGACATCAAGATGTTGGGCAAATGAAAAATGAGCATTCACAGGATCAGGAGGAGATCCTTGTTTCTTCGAATACCTACAAAAATAATGCTGAAACGCTACGCGTGACATAAGTAATGGTTGCGCAAACTTACGCTGCTCTTTCTTCTGACGACAACGCTCGCCAGGCGTTTTCAACTTCGTCAGTGGCCAAAGAGCGACCCCTGGGACCCTTTTCTGCAATCTTTCCATCTACCGAGTTCGACGCTGTAACCTCATATTCGGAAGAGAACTTTAAAAAACCACTTTTTCTCTGTTGCTTCTTGAAGGAGCCATGCTTTTTAAGCCAACGTTTCACCTGACAAAGCAAAGGGGAGAACGTTAATCAAAGCGAAGAAAACGATACAAATATTTAGAAACTTGTGCAAAACTGACCAATTTTTTTGCACTGTCTACTTCTATTTGATCAGAATCGTAAGACATTCGCGTGTTAGCCAAAGAGATACATTCACGGTTAGCCACCAAGAAAGGGATCCCCTTCTCGTTGAGGTATTGTGACTTGCCGATATCTAGTCCATCTTCACCATAAAGAAACTAAGGGAGAATACAGCGGACCGAACAATTAGATCTATGGAATACTTTAAAGGCATAATTAAATGATACCTGTAGAACTAATCCGTCTGAATCGCGTACTGTATGATCATACGCAACGCTCACCCCCTCCAAATGCTTCACCAGACAACGTTGCAAGTATCCACTGCGAGACGTTTTGACGGCAGTATCGATAAGACCCTAGCAAAATTAGAAATCGTGTCGATAATAGATGGAAGCATAACGCCTATAGATAAAGGTCAAACATACTTCACGACCAGCCATGCAATGGAAGAAAAATTCTTGAGGACGAATGCCTGTCATGAAACGGCCTGCAATAAATCCTCCTGCTCGTGGCGAAGTGTCATAAGCGACGAAGGACGGCAGTGAACGTCCTGATATCATCAAAGGCGGCCGTTTGCCTTCCAATTCAATTTGACCTAAGAGGCAAGAAATTTGCATAGCGTTGACGCTAGATCCTTTCGCACCTGACTGGATCATCAGAGAAAGATTGTTGTCTGGAAAGAGACGATGCAATCCTCCTGGAATACAAGTCCTGCGCACCACAAAACATTTTATGTGTGTTGTTTCTAATGTCTTCCTCTAACAAATACCAAAAGAAACTGACCTATTGACTTCATTGTTGATTTTGTCTGTTTCGCTTTTGTATTCCCTGTCGAGCGCCATTTTCTTCAACACTGACTCACTAAAATGGATTTCTTCCATTTTATTATAAACATCTTGCATGCCGTTTTTCTTAACGTACTCGGGATCAACGCCCACAG
This sequence comes from Daphnia magna, assembly GCF_020631705.1. Taxonomy (NCBI): domain Eukaryota; kingdom Metazoa; phylum Arthropoda; class Branchiopoda; order Diplostraca; family Daphniidae; genus Daphnia; species Daphnia magna. Next base: position 7,413,694 of record NC_059186.1, on the reverse strand, counting down.
CTTTTGCTGCAACGCCATCTCCAATCTATTTCGATTTTCAAATTGTTACCTAGAACGATTAAGAAATAATAATAAAAAAAACAAAACAAAAAAAAACGTACTGTCTTTAGTCGTTTCAAAATCTTCTTGCGCTTTTTGTCAGCCTTAGGAGTAACCAAGATGTCTTCGACACCAAGGGTGAAACCTTTCAGTTGAAGAAAGGTAGTAAAAAGGCGCGAAAAGCACGACAGCAGCCGGCATGAATACTTGCCGCCGTACAGTTCGCTGAAGGCATGAACGAGACCGTACGATGTGGCACCGTAATGCATCTTATCGAGTACGCCCACCAACAGCTCGCCTTGCTGAATGATAACTTCACTTTCGGTCATGCTATTTGCATTTTCAAGAGGGGTACCCCCTGCCTTCCAGGCACGTGGTGGGACCGTTTGCCAGTCCTTGACACTGATTTTAGCAGTGGAATTCATGTTAATTAACGGCTTGTCTTTCGGCGTCAAATTTACAATGAGGGTGGATAGAATTTGTTTTCCCGACCACAGTGCCACAGGCTTCAATATAGTGGGAGGAAGAAGCTTCGTAGGACCGTTATATTCACGTCCCCCCAAACCGGCAAACACCAGCTGCTGGTAGTCAGCTCTGCAAGGATACCAAACGAATCACTCAGACATTCTTGCAGCAGAGCAAAGAATTTTAACGTTTATCACCTGTCAAAGAACTGCCCTCTCATCGTCAATTTCACACCCGAAATCATGTGATCTTGAATCAGACCACTGAGGGGAGTTCCGTCTTTAGGGACAAGGTACTGATGGGGCACAGCCACTAAAAAGAAATGAATAAGTTATTAGAAACGAGAAGCTTGCACAATGGTATGACAGGGTACCGATATTATAGCCTTCAGAACGAGCTACTTCATTCTGTGGAAAATGGGCATTCATTTCGTCACCATCGAAATCGGCATTGTAGGCTTTACAGTTTGCGTAGTGTAAACGCAATGTTTTCTCGCCCATCAGCACCTGAATGATTTTATTAGTGCTTCAAAGTTCAAGAGCAACAAAAAGGAATCAATCAGAAAAAGGAGAGAAACTTACCCGAACCCTGTGGGCCATCATACTAGGCTTGTGCAACGTAGGCTGGCGATTAAGCAACATGATGTCACCCGTCTTCAAGTGACGGTGGACAATTTTAGGCTTGAATAGACTTCGAACGTTGGCATCTTTTTTGCGAGACATGGATTGCGAACTGATCATCGCCTCGGAAGGCGTCAGTAACGTTTTGGCAACCGCGTCGCGCTGTGAGGCGTCTTTAGGATTCAGAAGGATCATCTTGCCGTTGCTATCTTCGATGGCCGTAGCACCAGGCCAGATATTCGGTCCATTACGTACCGCGTCTCGCATTTCCTATGTAAGAACCAAAATATTAGTTGTCCGAGCACCGTAGCTACTACAGCCGAACTTACGTAAACGTTCCACGAAGTCACCGGTGTAGGATATGTTAATTTTTTTGCAAAGCAATCGGGTACACCGACTTCTTCGACATCCAGATTAGGATCAGGTGTGATAACCGAGCGGGCAGCATAGTTAACTCGCTTTCCCATCATGTGCATGCGCAGGAGACCTTCCTTTTTCTCCATAATCTGCGGCAGTACTCAATGTGAATAGTTACTAAATAATTAAATGCCTTCGGCGTTGTGTGTACCTGTCGGAATCCCGTCATTTGTTGAGTGTCTTTGCTGGTTCCTACATCAACTATCATATTAATATCCTGTTGAAGCACTTGCCAAGCATTTTGTAATTTTTCCAGCAGAGTTGTTCCTTGAATGCTGTTAAGTAAACGTTGTGAGTCGACGGGAAGATGGTCCATAGAATCATTTTTATGTGCATGCAGGGCTGTCTTCACGACGTAGGTATCCGTTACAATTTTGCGCAAGATTGTTGTCTGACCGTTTTCGCTCATTTGCCCTCCGATAACGTTGACTGGTCGGTATCTTGGAGGGATGACTGGGATGATGTCTAGAAAGAACACATCGGTAGGATGCTTGATATTGGTACTCATCAAGACAGGGTACAAGCGCCCGAACAGTTCTTTTTCGGTCCTCCACAGCTCGCGCAAATGATCTCTGTGTAATAGTTTTGGTAAGTTCATAGTACAGTTCAACGACGAAATTATATAAAAAAAGAAGTACCTCGCGTCACTAGCAGTTATGTACATCATGGCTGCCGACTTTCTTGTTTTTTTCTTCTTCTTTCCCTCGGTTTCTTCGTCGTTATCTTCCTCGTCTTCGGGTTCTTCATTTTCTTTATAATCGACGTCAGCCCTCATGACCATATTGCCCCTAAAATGGTTGATCACATAACAGTGGTTAGAGGAGGTTAATTGCAGGGCACTTGTATGACCGAACGGTTACCCCACGACAGCAGATACCGTGCCTGGCTTAAGCGAGAAGACGATGCGGGATTTATAAAGGATAATTTTCTGCCAGCCTCCTTTGCATCGAGTACATTTGCTGTTGGCTTTAGTGGCTATACTGTCTAGGAAGGTTTTTATGAAAGTCTGCCTCAGGTTTTCCACGTTTCTCGTCAGAGCAGGCCTGGCACTTGAAGCAATTCCAGCATCTTTTTTCATCTTTTCAACAACTTCATGGATGTGAATCCTCATATGCTCTTCTGCTTCTTCGCTGAGAAATGCTTTCTTTCCTACTTCTTCTGCTTCTTCATCATCATCTGCAATCTCCTCATCATGGGGATTCACAATCTGCCACAAATCAAGAGCCTCGGTAATCAGACCATATTGGAGCAGTTCGAGCTGAGCCACCAAGATCATCTTCTTTTTTGCTGAAACGAAAACATTTTGTTCAACAAATTTTTCAACAAAAAAAACCAATTGGATCCAAAGCTAAAAGCTACTTACATGGAATTACAAAGAGTTTGCAGACAGGGCAACTCAATTTCATAATAGAGACTATAGTGCGTAGAAACATGGGGTGAAAGCAGGGGAGCGGCAGCACTATGTGCCCATAGTGTCCTGGGCAGTACTTCTTATCTAGGTGACATGTTCCACAGTTTCCTGATTTGTCAGTGCTCGGCCCCATTAAAACGTCGTAAAGTCCACCGGTAGTGGGATATCCGAGAGCATTGAAGGTCTCAGGATTGGACACCTCGACGACACTGATCTTCTTTATGTCATCCGAGGTGTGGAATCCGAAAGTCACGGACTCGGGATAATAATGAATACTACTCTGCCTCGCAGGTACTGCCATTTTTGCCTGAAACAAACAAACAATAGATGTAGGTAATGTTTTCACGCGAGGTGCTTAATCATCAGCCACACGGAAAATAGCAGTTCGGCAAATTCAGAGTTGGACGGGAATGTGAAAACACGTGCGAAGCAGACAGCTTTACGCCATCTGTTAGCAACTACTTCAACTTCGCTGGGGACGCACAACTATTTTTCGGACTAGAAGATAAACAAAAACAAAAATAAAAATTTTATTTAAAAGCATTGCAAAATATTTAGAATATTGAAATGAAGAAAAGTTGCGAAATTTTTATATATAAAGAAAACATAAAAAAAAAAGTTTATGCTTTTTATGCTTTAGATGCATTTGAGTGTTTCTCGGTGGACACCGCAATTGAACGCCGAACGCTAACCGGCAAGTAAACGAGAATTCCACCAGGGTGGGTTCAAACGAAGAAAGTCGTTGCCAAAGTTAAAAGGGATTTATGGAAATAAGCGTTGAAAGTTGGGTTTTTGCTAGGGGAGTCGTGCTGAAACTCACATCTGCTTATTGTTGGTATAAGCTGTTTGGTCTTTGAGTCGCGTATTTACATCCCTAACTCATAAAAGTCAATTACAAGACGGTCGACTATACAGTACAGAGACTCGCAGTTTTTCACTTCCATTAAAAGCACGGAAAAGCCCTCGATATTCCAGCGGACTCGGGCAATCGTTCATGATGAAAGTTTAGGACTCGCTCCGCTTGTTTTTTTTTCTTTCCCTGGACAACCGACAGGAATTTGAAACTGCCAGTGAAGTGTATGTCCCCGGATTTCGCGAAATGTATTCGATTCCGCTCGGTAGGAATGAAATAAATTTCACTTTGAATTTCTCGACGACGTAAATCTAGAAAACCCCGCTTTATGAAACTCATAAAGATGTTGATCGTCTCTATACACTCGCTCTGCATCATCGCATAATCAGACGCCAACGAAAAGCGAGATCCCAGTTGGAACGCAATGGACGTCGACTCGACCCTTAGCTATTCTCTTTCTCGCTTTCTATATCTAATATGCAGTAGCCAAAAACCAACGCATATTGTAACGAATATATCGCCTCGAGTAACGTCGATGCACTTCCATTGCCGGAAGGATGCGCGCAAAGTCCATAACCAACATTCAAATAGATCGATAAAATAATAAGGTTACGGCTAGTGCACCGAGTGTGTCTATATATGTCTGCGTGTGTCAATATACTTTGTACGCTTTATCCATTCTTCGGTTCACAAAGGATTTCGGCCGAAAACGTTTTGACTGTGTGTTATTGCCGATACGTTTTCGTTTTGCTTAAATATTATTCATAAAATATATACCTATAGCTTTACAAGCATGAGTGCTGCTGAATATCATTCTTTATTCTTTATATACGTATATACTGTGAGATGCATGCCGTTCGGCCTGTGCGTGTATGTGGGTGTGCAGCCGCACACACACACACCGTGTCTTTGACAGTTCCCAGTGTGGAAAGAGAACCTGAGCGACGAAGGCATGATTCGTGCACATTTCAATAGTGGTAGAAATGTAAATATTGACTCAAAGGCCATCGTTGCCAGTTTAAAATAGCGACTATTTTATGTCCTAACACGTCACACGACATCTTGGAAATTCACTTATACGGGCCTTCTCGATCGCTCTTCCGTCCAGCATTTATTTTTATTTATTTATCTTTTTCCCAGCTGTCCTTATTCATAGATATCTTTATCCCTCGTATCTCTCGAGGGGGAATTCAGCAAAGAATAAATCTAGGCACCAGTCCATCTAAATTTAATATTGTGTGAATATTGTCGCATCATATTAAATGCGAGAAGAAGAAAAAAAGAAAACTGATGAGAGAGAGAAAAGAAAACGAAAATACAAAACAAAACAAAATAATGGTATGACGGGGTTCGCAGTTGCCGGATCAACTTTGATTAGATATTCCCCAAGCTTGTGTCCTGTTATGCTGCTGTATATAGGGTATATATATCTATATATAATAGCTCTATCCTAGTACTAGTGAAGATCCACTTGGGCAACCCAGAAGACACAAGAAGAAGAAGAAGAAGAAAAAAAAGAAAAAGATTTAGCGTAGTTTTCTTTTTTCTTTATCTATTCCGGCTCAGACGCGACGAATGGAAAGAGGCTTCATCGGGCGGGAGGGGGCTCAAGTGTGTGGCAGTGGCCGTGTTGCTTCCCGTATATACAGTCTCCTATATATCTACTTATTATATAAGTTTATCTCTTTTTTTTTCTCAATGGATATTTTTCTTAACGTGGCCGATACTGTCCTGTTCTCCAGTCCTTGCGAGAAAGATGAAAGACACAGTTGTGTACAGCGGGAAGAAGAAAAAAAGATGAAGAGCAGCCGGAAGGGGATTAAATCGGTCCTGTACTTCGCCGACTAGGGCAGGATCAGTTGTCGATCCTTTTCTTCTCTTCCCTTTTTTTGTGGGGGTGGGGGGGGAGCAGGGTTTATAAAAGCATCTATTGTATAAAATTTATTCCCTATTTATTGATATTTATCGAGTCTTTCGATATCATTTGCCCCCCCCCCCTCACTTTTTCCATTTATTTTTCACGCCATTTTCAGTCGTGATTCACTCCCGACTCTATTTTCTATTTTCGTAAACACACAACAGTCGCAGCGTGGACAATGCTCCAAGATCTTAATCTTAATTTCTGATTTATTTATACTTGATGAATCAACCGGAGTAGATTTAATTGATGCAAGAACACCCACACAAATTCAATTGTGTAATCAACGGGCAATCCATCACCGTTGATGGTCGACTCGCTTCCAACATCTACCAAGGAATGTCTTCCAGCCCTTTTCTCTTTTTTTTGTTTGTTGTTGATTTCTTTACCCACTGAGGCGGACTGCGTTGCACAAGAAGAACGTTTCGGTTATAGGACTGGCCGTTGGTTGTCGCGCTGAGGCCGAAAGGCCTGCGTATATACAGTACACACTAGACAGACGCATTAGAATTTCGCGTGTGGCCTATACTTCACTTGCTAACGGTCTCAACGTGTCAGAAAGTATTAGCTCTCCAATCCGTTTGGCCATGCGCGATTAGCCGACGCCCTCGGCGCCGATTAACGCGCACGTTGCTGCGTATATACTCTGGTATATATACGCCTATAAACACGAGCCGCAAATGATGTAATGATAGTCTATCCTGTTTTATTTTATTTTTATTTTTCTTTCATTTTCCCTTGCATCGATACATGCACAAGAACGTGGGAAACAATCGAACGGAACGCAACTGTCTAATAGAATCAAACTGATGATGGACGCCTTCTACAGAGGCGGTAATGGTTCGCAGTGGCGCTAATGCACTGAAAATGGAAACAAATTTTCTCTTCTTCTTCTTCTAGATGATTGCGGTATGCCTTGATTTAATCTTCAAGTGACGAAAGCTGTATACGCGCAGTATAGGCCTTTTTCAGACGTGATGAACTCGTGTAAAATCATTTTCGCTTTGATGAGACAAGACGTACAGCCTCCACACAACTCCATTAGAGGAAGAAACCGGAGACCGTTGAGGCGCGTAGGTCTCCATTATGTACATTTGGGGGGGACAAAAAATAGCAACGGGAAAGCTGAGAAGCCTTTGCCCAGTGATTTAAGACACGGTCGGACAAAAATAAGAAAACGAAAGGGAAAAGTTGAGATTAGACAACAGGCAGAAAAGACAAGCGAATCTGCTTGTCCTGTTTATTTATATAAAAGAAAAGAAAAAAAAAGACGCAATCAAGTCCGCCCTTATTTAAGAGCTTCACTCGCATGGTTTATACAAGCCGAGAGCGAAGGAGGAGAAGAAGCTGCTAGGGAATATCCGTCGCCGTTCCATTTCAAATGACCCTATAATATAATAAGAAGAAGAAGAAGAAAAAGGGAAATCCAGCAGTAGAAGGCGTACATCCAACGATCGTGGTTCTCTTTGCTTACCCCCCCCCCCATGCCCGTTCTCTTAATAATATTTATTACGTAGACGCAACAATGGACGGAACTATAGACGCAGTTCTTATACCCATTTTTGTCTTGCATTATTTTATTTTTTGTTTTCTTTTTCACTTAAGATTTTTTGTTTTACATTTGTTTCTTGTTCGTGATGTACAGTCATCAGCGAAAAGACGATCAAGAGTCGCTCTCGATCGTCTCTTGATTCATCCCCTTTCAAGTTTTTTTTGTTTCTTCTTATATATTTGTAATAGAGTCAACAGCAAGCGGCAACAGCCACTTGTTTCCGCTTCTTTTCCCCTTTCTTTTTATTGTTGCATTCCTATTATTTTCGTTTATTTCTCCCTCTCTTTATATATTTTTATTTTTTCAGTCGTTTTCTACTCCAACTCCGTGCTAAGTTACATGTTAAAGAAAAAGCCACCCCTCGTCAAGTCTCATTTCAGATTCAAACTGTCTGTCCAAAGAAAAGAAAAGACATCAACATAAAAAGAAATGAAAGCGGAAATTCTCGTAAGCGGGGATTCCGGATCTCGAAACAACAACAATTCACTTTACCCGGGAAAGAAAAAAAAATCCCCATTCCCCCCCAAAATGTCGAATAATAAATATATATATATATACGGTCGAGGGGAAGTGGAGAGATCCTTCATCCATATACATAAATCGTTGGCCGCATAGCCGCCTCTACAGACCCGACAAGACGGAAGGCAAACAGTGTGAAATATATTTTTATTTTTTTCATCGCCCTTCTTTGCCCCCCTCCCCCGCATGTTTATCCTATTTTTCTATATATGCCAACATCGTGACAGAAAAATGCTCCCCCCCCGCCCCGTCCAAAAACAAGACAGTGTGTCGCGCAGGCAGACAAAAGGCAGCTATATATACAGTTAGATGTTGATGTAGTTGAGTCTTTCTCATCCGCCTGTCGTGCGCCATGGTCGGCTGAACCGCAACAAGGCAGATTGCTCCTTATATGTAACCCCCCCTTCTTCTTCTTCTCCTTCTATTCATTCGACTCACCATTTGGAATGCTGATGAATCCGTATATATAGAGACACTGCTTCATCTCTTTTAATATCGAGCTAAGTATTTATATATATAACAGTAAACCCCTCAAAATCATTCCCTTCTTTCCCTGTATGCAGAAACAATTCTTGCGAGTTCCTCCAACCAAACACTTTGTGTCTATTAAGATTTTGTCCTGTTTGGATGCTCTTTGTATCCTGTAATTTTCAAATGTTTTTCGATACTGTGTTACATAAGATTCGAGCTATATAACGTTGCCCTATATAATACCATCTTGTGGGAATACAGCCGTATAGATCTACAGCAGCACACGTATAAGAGAAATGAATGGCACATGTGGTTGAACGCTTCCGGACCATGTTAGATATCCCCAAACAAAAAAACAAAAAAAATGTGTGACCTCTAGCACTGAATCCATCACGATCTCCCTTCATCTGCTTTTGTATAACCATAGCATTCAGTCAGTGTGTGTAAACTTGTATGTATGCGATTACCCTTGTGTAAACAAACATAACGATGAGCTTGATCGATACGTATTTCTTTAGATATGGCACGTATAACCCAGCATCATTTTTCCTATCAAGCTTTTGTATTTATAGTAATAGACCTTCGATTGAGTCTTATCAACCCAATTCTCGTTGCACCGTACAAGCTTTGGGGGAGGAGGGAGGTCCATTGATGAGCTAACGTGCATAACTAGACACTAATATAAGACGACGCATAAAAAAAAAAAGAAAATCGATAAATTACGTCGCACGAGAACTCATCCATCAATTGGGATTCCTACGTGGATGTGCTACATCGACTTTAAGAAAAAGAATATAAAAATATTGAAAGAATCAAAAGGGAAAGGCCTACATTTTTGTAAACGTGTGTCTACCAAAACTTACCTCAGATGCACAAGACTTTCAAGAGCTTTTTTTTTCCAGCGTATAGCCCAGAAGCTTATCCAACAGCCGATATATGTGACATGATATCGCGTACTACCATAAAGAACACGTGTTGGGAGATGTTCGTCTTTTTATTCTCATATTTTCCTCGCATCGGCACGGCAATACATTTTGTCAGATAATTCTTCTTCTTCTTCTCTCTTTTCCTTTTGAAAAATCTACTGCCGGGATTTTCTCGCACGTGTGTCAACGCCGTTTTGGAAATGTCGGCCACATCAGGAGCTGCTGCCGTGCGTTTACTTCTTGCACATCGTTTTGAAACATCACGCGTAACCGATGCAAATGTTGGCCGCCACACACCCGACCCGATGGGCGAGGCAACAGCTTCGCTTATTTGATCCCGATTCCCAGCATTTATTTGCAATTTTGCCATCGTCGTTTTGCATCTCGTCGAACGGCTTCGACGTGCTGGAAGCAGTTGGCCGTTGTCATTTTTCTCCCACCCCTAAAAAAAGAAATCGACCAACAAGAAAGGAGAAACGAGACACAGGAACGACAAATGGCGTCACACCATCACGTAAGAATAAAAAAAAAAAAAAAGAAACGTCATTTAAAGGAATGAAGGATATTCGGTGCGCCTACGAATTAGGAGCCAGTCGTCCGCAATGGCCCAGCCCATCAGTCTTTTGGAAAAGAGGAATCCCCGTTGCTGCTGTACAACATACGCACAGCGGTTGAATACAAGTCGCTGGCCAAATGCCTCAAAGCTTCCGCCGAAAAGAAATCCGTCCAAATCTTTTTTTTTTCTTCTTCGTTTTATTCTTTCGTGTTCACAAATGTCGCTATAGGCGACACCAAGAAAACGTTGCCTTTCATCCGCAAAATCTTTTGCTTCCGTTTTTTTTTTTTTTTTTACGAAGGCAGTGCGGAGTCTGCCCGTCTTTTTCCTTTGAAATTCCCTCATACGCAACCGCAATTTTATATTTTTTGTTAAGGAAATTGAGTATTAGATTATTGAATTCTGTCGAACAAGTTGAACGCCCATTTGTATAAATACTATATACGTAGAAATGGTCGTAAACCGATTAAGGCTTACCGTCCGAGCCTTTTTATACCTTAAAATAAAAAAAGAAAAAGAAAAAATGTATCCTGCGTTTATATTCAAATAACAGCTGACAGCGTACCCAAGGGGAATGAAATCAGCCAACACGTATAGATTGCGTCAGCTCTTTTTGGCTTGTCTATATGACTCAGTTTTATACGCAGTCCTTGATTAACTGTGCCGACCATTCCCGGCCGTCCAACGTTGTCATCTACATTCAAAAGTGTGTCACCAGACGCTCAAACGTCACTGCCCCCTCACAAAAATTGTACCGGTATAGAGGTTGAAATGAATTGTATAGGCAAAGGTTAACAATTGCCGTCGCACCTATATTATACATACACGTAAATGCACGCATACATCATCTTTAAAGAATAGACACATTTGCATTGCGGTCACGTCGGAGACGAAACGTGACGCTGGTCATTGGCGAGAACAGTTTTGAACGTCCGTGAACGTCTTTTAGCGCTCGACGCGGCTTACCGATTCGACACGGCAATGAAAGGCCATCAAGCGTAGAACGTTTAGACTCCCTCTGGTGACATCAGATGTCTCACTAAAAAGGCCGGCTGTATACGTCAGTAATTCAAATGTGTTGTTTATAGGCTTACATAATACGGTATGTGTCTGTGAAATGATGCCAATTGATTTGATGTCAAACACATCAGTTAAACTAGAAGGAGATCCTTTCGCGGCCGATTGGTTATAGTGCCGGGAATTTGCATAGGTCATGTCACAGCAGCGAAATCCTGACTGTCATATTTGCCGTCAGCCAACAAACAGCCATGAAACTTTATCCTGTTCATTAAGTATCTATGTGGCGTGTCTCCAACATCCTCGTTTTGCATAAATCATCTCCGTGGGCTATTGGGAATTGAGGAGGGGCCACTTGCTGCTTCTTGGGTGTATAGTCTATATACACACGCCGAAGAATGATACGAAATAGTCTTATGAGATTAGGCATCAGATCTGTTTAAAAAGAGATTTTACATCCAGTCTGGTGCTGTAACTCAAACACACAGACGCAAGTGGATTGTGGGGCCAATTTTTTGTTTAGTGAAAGTGTAAATAAAAAATTCTAAAAACATGCAAGAAAGAACGATGCTTCTTTTGCGAATGGGATGTCACGGACGTCCGTCCATTGTGAATAACATAACCATCATAGCATGACCTTTAGCGATGTATGCCGCAAATCAACGTCCAGCACGGACAGCGTTGTGTATATACAAAATTCGGCCAGTGTGGCTTTTTATGATTAAAAATAATAGATAAATAAAATGGATGCGTCGGCACGAAAATCTTGTCGCTCTTCAACTCCCATCTTCGAAACAAAAATTTCATTGGCATGGGGGGGGGGCAACATGTGCCATTTTCTTGATATAGAAAATCAGCATATATCCACAGCGTGTGTATATATTTATGGCGTCGGAATGTATAACAGTCCTAAAGACATCGACTCCGCCCATACATCAAATGAATTCGTAAGTAGACACGTAATACACAAAGCCTTTTTTTTTGTTTTGTTTTCGATACATGTACTATAGTACATCAGTAGAATAAACCATTGAAATATTACGACACATTAAAAGACGTGTAAAACAAAATGAGTGTGAAAAGAAGAAAGCACAAAAACAAACAAGACTTTTCTATTACGCATATGGATTTAATATTTTTTGATTCCCAAACATTTTTGTTATTTCATTGTTTATATACAAGCCCTTTTAGGGCAGTAAATCTATTTGGGGGACGGAACTATGCTATGCTGTGATGTTTTTGTTTTTCTTGTTTGTTATTGTTCTTTTATTGCGTCATTTTGGCCTTGCCTCCTCTTCCACCACTGCGTAGATGTATGGGCAAAGGAGCTATAGACGATGCTGTTCGTTTACAACTAGGAAAGAGGAGTTGAAATGGCGGATGACTCTTCCCATTTTTCTGCATATAACAGACAAGGCCCCCCCTTTTTTTTATTTATCTTTTTATTAGACTTTATTTGCGCATGGTATTCCGCAGTTTTTCGTTTTGATCATTTATGGTAATGCATGCTGATGATCTGTCACCATGTTTACGACGACGACGCGTCAAACACCACATAGAAAATAGACGAGCCGATGGCAAACGCGTAGGACAAAGAAACATTGTATACATCCACGTCACTAGCACAGCCGCGCCCACATCCAGTAGGTCTTCGTTTCAACAAAATAAACCAAACAGTTAAGTCATTTCTTTATTTGAAATCTAAACACGACCATTTCATAATCCAAATATTAAAAAAATAATAAAATAAAATAAACCAAACTTGTAAAAGATATACCGTCACTTTTCAATCGATTACGTAAAGTGGTCTGGGTATATACACACAGACGGATGAGTATGTCAGCGTTGACGGTGCTGTAAGTTGGGGGAAATATAGGCCATGATGGTTAACGACATCGAAAGGCAAGAAACCTAATCGAGTTCTTCGCTCCATAAAATCCGGCAATGGTTACCCATCCGCTTCTTCCCCTCCTTCTCAAGCCGTTTCACATCCTTCATCCGCTGTGCTGTGTATAGTCTACAGCTTCTTCCGCACAAAGAAGGAAAAGAGAGGAAAAAAAAAATGAATGAAATTGAAAAATAAATAGCATAGAACGTTCTAGATCTATTAAACACTTATATAAAAATGTATATACTGTACGCTTTTATTTGTAAGTCACATTTTCAAATGGATATAGAGTCTCTTCTATATAGGCTGTATATATGTAGTAGTGCTGCGTTTTCATGAAAACTGTGACGGGCCCAGTCAGTCCTAATGGATGTCCGTTTCAATGTCGGATATATACATTTAAAAAATAAAAAATAAATAGGAAAACAGGAAGAAAGGCAGAGGCTTAGAAAAGTCCAAATTGAAGACAAGGACATCACAAGAAAAATAAAAATAAAATGAAGAAGAAGAAATGGAAGATGCAAGAAAGAAAGGGCTGAAAGAGGATGATGATGACTTTAATGTGATTACATCCGATGATATGCTGCAAGTAGATGGCCAATCGATCCATCACATCTGTCTCGACATGCGTAATTGCGTTGGACATATTTTTTTGGTCCCCCTTGCTTCTCCAGTGAACTTGATGTACAATTTCCCCTTTCAAAATGCCCAACTTTTGCGACTGTCTTTTTCGTTTCATCGTCATGCAAAAAAGAATGACAAAAATTCAATTGCTTATTCATGGCTTAGGAAACATCCGGACAATCAATGTGACAAAGACGATGTGGTCGTCTGCCAGAGTCAAGTGCGTAGTATATCTGAAACATCCGGTTACTGATTATCCGCTCAATTGCTTTTCAAATGGAAATGGCTGGCCAACAAAGTCCTCTCCGGATCGTATAACCATTCTCATCTCATCAAAGATAGCAGCATATCATCTCGATCTCTAATAGATTTCAAGAATATGACCCAAAATAAAAAAAAAAAAAAAATTAAATATAGTAAATAAATAAATAATGGGTACATAGAACTGTTTTCATTCGATGTCTTAAAGATGGAGACATACATACGAAGTAAATCTTATGTACAGTTATACTCCCGCGAGATTCCGTGTGTATAGTCTGCCAGTATATAACGTGTACTATATATATACGGTACATAGATACATAGATATATAAGAACGAGATTGCAAGTCCAATCAAAGAATAGGAGGCATGTATAACCTTTTAGCTTGGATTGTAATCGGGGAAGAGGTCAGTGACTTCATCAGTTCTCTTTTTTTTTGCTTTGGATTATTATCGTTTTCATCAGAAAAGAAATCCTTGATTTTCTGAAAGACCCTCGTAGAGTTGTATCTATTTCGTTGTTGCTGATTCGTTTTTTTTTACCCCCTTTCTTCAGTGGGTCAACAAAAGGAAAGAACGACGTTGAAACTTGTCTATAAGTCCATTCTCTTGATGGATGTACGACTCCGCAATGGCCATTGTATAAAAAGCCTGGAGAATGAAGGAAATAAAATGGGAGAAAAAGGAAAAGAAATGTGAAGAAACGGACAACAATAACAAAAAAAAAGAAAAGAAAAAAGAAAAAACTTTTCACGAACGGTTTGATGGCCAGTTCAATTCTGAGGATTTTCTGATGTTATATAAACACCATGTCCGTCTTCCTCTAAAGTCTGTAAGCTTTCGTACTGGAACACGAGGCAAACACATCAAGTGCATTAAAAACCCAGCAGAATTCAAAATCAAGTCTAATAGAATTGATATAAAAAAGGCAAAATATGGAGTATAGCCTATTTAGCCTACACGACTTTGAAAAGTTGACTATCTCTCCATTAGTGGCTATATACTTGCATAATACACATCAGACGGATATGGAGTGATTTAGGAATTCTATACCCACCTATAGTCACTCCGCAGCATCTATATAATCCATATATTTATATAGAAATGGGTGGTGCACAACACACACACTTTGCTAGACAATAGAAAACATTCGCCAAAAGGATTATGCCCACCCCTCTGTACACATATATCAAGCTTTGAAGTCACACGAAAGCTCCTTTAGCCTTTTTGTTTTGTTTTGTTTAGTCGTAACGGATTATCTGCAAAAATGGCTGTATAGTCCAGGGCTTTGTTTCACGACAAAGAAATTATAATAAAGCGCTTGTAAGAGCACAGAGTCTTGTCGGCGAAGTATATAAGACAGCAGCGAAACGATGAAACAAGAACAAGGGCCAAAAAAAAGAAGGACTCGTCCATCTTGTTCAGATCGCTAGTAAATATACCATCAAACGCGCTTGACTCGATCCTCAGCGCCATTTGATACCACAATGTGTACGCACACTTTCGTGTCTTCTTGGTCAATCCCCACACGCGTCCAAGTCCAATGAATGCAACGAGGAGGAAAGCAAAAAAAAAAGGTCAAATCCATATGACGAAGAGGGAAGAATATTTTTTGATCCATTACGTACATAGAACTAAGATCAAAAACAGCCCCAGCCGAGAGAGAATATGGATGTGATTTCTTCGAAAGTAATCGTTTTTCTATTCTCTTTCTTTTTCTTTTTTCTTAGATGTATATAGCTGAAGGCTAGCCATCCTTAAACATGTCCAAAGGGCCATCTCTCTCCATCGCCGCTGCTCTCCTTCAAAGTCGGCCCATCTTCTTTGGCCCCGGTTAACGTTATATATCATCACCGCTGTGCAAAGATACTCAAACGATGAGTGCAGATTGAAGGAGATAGAAAAGACTTGGAAGCTGTTGGACTCTCGTCGTCTGTCTAGATACTTGTTAAAGGAAAACAAAACAAAATAAAGCAAAAATATAGGTCTTCATCCGCAGCACCCGAAAGACGAACGACGAGGCTTGTAAACACAATGGGGGGAGGCTATATGTTTACTTGACGCTTGATTGAATCGTGAGACAAATGTGATACAAGGTTCTGTATATTATATATACGAACAACAAAAAGCGGATAATAGAACGAAAATGATGTCGTCGTTCATCTTAAAAAGAAATACGTAATAAAGAAAACAAACAAAACATCTCGAAAATGTGTTGTCATTGTACGAGTCAACGTACGTGTCAGATCGTAGTACATATATATACAAGACGCAGCAGACATATACCATGTGAATGATTATAAGCATGAATAATAATGAATCCAAAACTATGGTTGGTATTTCGTATACATTTTGGCAGAGTGAAATCCGCGCACGAGATTTGCTGTTTTTCGCTTGACGTTTTTGGACTATTTCTTTTTTTCATTTGACCTTTCGCGTATTATGATTATTCAATTATAGTTTGAATGGAAAAATAAAAAAAAAATTAAAAAAGAGAGGAGAGAGAAAGAAAGAGGAAGAGAGATGGATGCAACTTTGATATGAGGCAAAACATCATTCTGAATATATATACGTCAAAAGTGAAGAAGTCCTTCGGGCTTTGGACTGGATGTAAATGTTGACGACATCCTATTTTCATCCGGCCAAAGAAACCAGAATCTGGCCAATATCACCATTCTGCATGGGTATAGACCCATCTGGTAAGTCCCCCGCCCAAGTTACTCGTCTTTCAGAAAGCCAAGTCTTAACATATTACGTCTAGTTTTCAACTATATTTTATTTTTAGTTTTTTTTTCTCTCTCCAGTACGTGACTACAAAAATAAATAATAATAATATGAAAAAAAAAAAGAGCCATTTCAATTTCTTTTTTGTTGATTCTTTATTCCGTAAATTTCATTTCACGGCGACTGCGCGAATCACTTACAGCTGGATTGAATTTGAATCGAGTTAAGCGATTCGCTTTACATTTTTCCCCTTTTATTTTATTTTTCTTGTACTTGCCTCTTGGATTGTATATAGCTGTATATACGTACAGCCAACATCTGCAACACAGGCCTTGTATTAGCCATGTCCGAGTGTGTGTGCACAGAAACAAAAGGGCGCCCTAGAGAGAGATAGAAATCCATTCAAATGGCCCGCTCAAGAATCGGCCACCCAGACAACCCAATTGTCTTTTCCCTTCCAAACCCAAAAAAAAAAAAAAAAACCAAAAAAACAAACAAACAACTGCAGGCTCTATAAAACTCGTCTATTTATTAATGCCAACTTTCCTTCTTCGAGTACAATCATATATAGTCATCATAAATATTACACATCTAATAATACAGGAGCTCAAGCGACATATTTTTTGCTTCGCTATTTTTGTCCTCCACTGAACCCGCAATCATGACATGACCATAACATAACAGCACAAGAAAACGCGCGCGATTGATGGTGCGCTGCCACTGCCGTTTTTTTACAACAGGCATAGTGTATATAGACTACAAACATCCACACAAGTTTGAAAAGAAAAAAAGAGGCGCAGAATTATATGTAGCGGCAGCAGGCGACAGCCAAAGCGCGCACAGTTGAAGCGAAGGGAAATGATCTTCATTCCATCGCTGGTGTAGCACGACGTATTTGTTGCGCCCCCAGCATCGTTCCGGCTTTGGGTTTGTTCACTATACAGTATAGACCCACCCACCCCCAACCCCTCCTCACAGTCAGAAAAAGGGCAGGGGTATAGGAGCTATAAGCTGACGGGTCGGGCCAGTTGGCCGCTTTATTCGTTGTCGAAGCAACGGACGTCTTGCATCTCTCGTAAAACTGCTCCGCTCTCTCTCTCTCTCTCTGCTGCTTGGGAAACGTCAACACAGGAAAACTATCGCACGCCACACACACACACACACACACGTCGGACGGAACAACAAAACGTCGAACGAGCAAAACATCATCATCATCCGGTGCGATTTTGGGGAAGCGGGGCCCGCATCAACAACAAGTACAATACTACTAACGCGCCTTCATTTTTCGCGTGCTGACGCTGTCGCTGGCGGTCTAGTTCTTGATTGATTGTTATTGGTTGTTACAGCCAATGATGAGCGTGTATAGACTATGGTCTCGACGCTCAGTGCTATAGTGCCATCACACCAAAGGTCTACGACAACAACAACAGCACCAGCAGCCAGCACGTGAAAGAAAAATTGTGCACCGCATTTTTGTACTCCCCCCTCTGACGGCGATTGGAAATAAGGTAAACACAAAATCTCGATTAAGTCTTGATTTTAGGAATTGATTGGAACGAGCCATCAAACAGATGTCAGCTGTTATGATTTGTTTTTGTTGTTGTTGTTGTTTGTGTGTTGAATATTGCAATATCGCTCGTTTGCACGTATGACCGCACGAGATTCCTTCGTCGTCTGTCAGCGACTATTGCAACCGATACATTAGGAATGAGTGGCACGTCTCGTCACCCCTCCGTCATCCAGCTGTGCTAGAAAACCCAGCAAAACAAAAAACAAAAAAAATGTGAAATCTCAGTTGAGTGGAGGGGAGCGAAGTCGGGATGATAATGCCAGTATGCAAGTGCTGTATTAGGAATGCCGGTCAATCTAAATCCTCCACCCGCCTTGATTTGCTCTTGCGATTGATTATGTGAGCGCAGTCATTTACAGTCGGCTTGTCCATTTCAACGTACATTTTCAAACGCTAAATATATCTAAGTCGTCGGGGCGGAAGGCAATGGCGAGATGTTGAAGAACGACGATTTTTTTTTTTTGAACGCAGATGCCATGAAGCCGATACGTGTCATTCAGCTGCGCGAGCTGTCAACATCAGCTAAACTAAATAAATGATTAAAGATGTCTTTTTCTTTTCAACGAATACTATATATCGAGCACGTGTTGGAGGGGGGGTTGCAAGTCGTGGAGGAGAAGTGGAGTGAGAAGTGGACGTCACGTGTTGAAGAATGCGTGGCGACGCTTAGCATGGAACACAGATCTATATCCAGTAGCCATCCATTTTTGAAATGGAGGCTCACAAAGCCCTTTGCTATGTAGAGACCTACTAACAGATGCATTGAGCGGGGGAGGAAACTATCACGCTAATGATTCACAGTTCGTAATGTCGTTGCTCATAGTCGACTGTCATCCCGACAATTCCATCCCCCCCCCCCCCCAATTTTTGAAGAAATAATCAAAATAAATAAATAAATAAATTCCTCTTTATCCTGCACAGATGCAAGTTAGAAGAGAGCCCACGTTGGAATCAAATATGTTTCTGCTCACTGCCAGGTCACGGTCGATGAGACGACGGGTTCATAAATGTTGTGCCATAGTATTTTAGTATTCCATGTTAGACTCGTCCCCCTTTGTCCCCACTTCATAAGTTGGTAGATATTTGCCTGTCAAATCGTCTTTGGTGTGTGCCTCTGTTGTTTTCGCTGCGTACAACGTGGAATATTCACCAGCAAGCGCCGTCATCAACGTCGACACGCAACTTTGCAGTCAGACAAACCAGATCGCGCGCATCCAGCTATTGGGCGGGCAAGTAGGAAGACGATCGAGATAAATAGACATGAGAGGCGGGCAGGAAATAAACAGTGAACCGGAGAGAGCGGTCGCGAAAAGAACCGCCAGTTTCGAACGAAGAGGAAAGTGGTGAGAAAAAAGTCGGACTTTGAAAGTCCCGGAAGAGAGAGAGAGAAAAAGAAGTGCTTGAAATCGCTTGTTGGTGACACGAGTCCTCTCATCGTCGGCACTCGATGGTGCGGATGTCCTTTTAGACCGAACGCTTGCGGACGAGATGGACATTGCTCCGCTTGTATATGAAATCTACTTGTATTTTCAACCGACCAGTGGAAACATTTGTTTTTTGAAATCGCGTGATTTGTAAACATAACCGCACACATTTTGATCCGTGCAACACGCATCCTCTCTTTTGCCAGTGTCGGATAAATAGACCGCAATCATGCTGGCCAACAAGACGAATGGGAGGGCATCAAACAGCTGGACGTTACCCATCACCCTGTTGCCATGGCTTTTCATCTCGATGGCAGGTAAGCAATGAAACATATAATACACAAAGTATAAAAACTGTCCCAATCATTTAAGTAACAAAAAAGTAATAATAATTCATGTATTTAAGGCATAGCTATTTAAGTGTTTATTGGATAATTCGCTGTGATGCGAAGCTCGCCGGGATTGGGCGTTGAGAGGGAGATGGGGGATGAGAATGTAAGGGTGCGTCAAAACCCTACATATATATAAATAAATATAAATCCGAGAAGGCGCTACATACGGAGCCAGGGGAAAATGAAGAAGAGGGGGGGGGGATACGATGTTTTGCACTCAGTTCGATGAGAATCGTCACGACTCGTTTTTTTTCTTTTCTTTCCCCCAACCGAAACTTGTGTTGCCGCCATTCAATTAAAACATTAGCGCGTGTGGTGGCGGTGGGAGCCGAACGTGATGTCGGGTGTGTTGGGGCGGATGATGCCGCCGGCGGAGAAACAACGGAGCGACAATAGCGGAACGCGACGCTTTGTTGTGGCGAAAGGGAGAGAGAGAGAAGGAGAAACATAAAAAAATCAAATCCCCGTGTCGACTTATTCGAGAGATGATGCTGAAAAACCATGCGGAACGTTGGCGGATGACATGGATGCAAACGTTCAAATAGACACACGATAAAAGAAAGGGGGGACGAGATTCACAAGAATTTGATGGATTTTTTGTTTAATCAGAACAAAAGAGAAAGAAACTTCAGAAAGAGTTTGGAAAGGCCTGATTAAAGCAGATCTTAAACCTGTTAATCACGGAGTTTACGTTTCGTGAAACTGGGAACAGTTCGCGTTGTTGTCGCGTTCATTAGTTCAATCAAATTTCGATATGCAAAGTGAGAAAGACGTCACCTGCTACAGATATTGTTGACGAAGGTCTTGTAACGTAATGATCTCGTATTATCAATCAAGCTTTCATTTCCAAGTTGTCGTATATTCCCTGTTGGCCTGTTATCCCGCTGTTATCGAATCAATTGTGCACAACAACGTGCATACATCCCAACTTCGACGTAGGCCACCAAGTTAGACTAGCCGCAATCCTTGTAAATATTCATTCGATTTGATTCGGCAAGCTTAAATAGCCAACGGATGTCAATCAAGACCTTTTAAAGAAACGAACGCTATATTGCGTGTTCTCATATACCGTTACGATACGATGAGTGGCTCGCATCATCCTATCCGTATCGACCAACTTATTCCGTACATTTGACCAGCCATCCTATATTCAATATACATAATTCCACAGTTTCATATCAATTCTAATTGGCTTTCATTCTTGATCTTGTTCCGGCTATATACCAACAATTTACCCTGCGAACACACTGACGGACATTCAAACAGTGACGGACAGCCGCTATTTGCCGGAATTCGAGCGGCCTCTGCCCAACCAGACGGTGACGCTGGGCGCTGAGGCCGTCCTGTCGTGTCACGTCGCTCATCTCGGCGGCTACAAAGTCGGCTGGATCAAGTCGGATTCGAAAGCCATTCAGGCCATCCACACGCACGTCATCACGCACAACACCCGCATATCCGTGCGCCACTTTGGCCATTCCGTCTGGCAGCTGGTCATCGCCGACGTCCAGCGCGAGGACGAAGGCCTATTCATGTGCCAAATCAACACGGATCCCATGAAAAGTCAGGTATTATATAATATACCACGATCATCACGTCAGGGTCAAACGGGATGCCAGTTTTGGGCCCGTCTCTATCCCCGCTGTTTGTTAATAACATCCCCCCCCCTCCCCCACTTTCCGGCTTTCGCCATTCTGTCGACTCTAAAATGATGTAGCTTTTATAATTCCATCATTTCATCAGAGCGCTTTGAATCATGATTAAGAACTCCGTCCCGATGTCGCCCGCTGATTGGAATAAAGTGTTTTCCTGTTCGCTATATAGCTACGCTCGTGGTCCCCCCATCCTGCATGTAGCGTAGTAGTTTTCCCGCATTTGTCCATGTCTATAAAAAGAAGTGGGGTTTCTATTTTTAAAATTTTTTTAGTTTTCCTCGCATGTGCATCGTCATTACGTATACGACCATCAGTGAATGAGATGATCCGCAGGCACGGAGAGAGCGGGCGATTTCGCAGAGATTGAACTGCATAATTGAATGATGTGATTTCGCGCGCGTTTTTCTTCTTCTTCTTCTTCTTTTTT
This sequence comes from Daphnia magna, assembly GCF_020631705.1. NCBI lineage: Eukaryota > Metazoa > Arthropoda > Branchiopoda > Diplostraca > Daphniidae > Daphnia > Daphnia magna. The sequence continues at coordinate 7,391,969 of NC_059186.1, read as the reverse complement.
TTTTTTTTACTTACTACTGCTATCCATCTCTCTCTCTCTCCGTTCTCTATCCTTATATATTTCTACCTCTGTGCTATTCACATCTGCCAGAATGAGAGCGTTGCTAGGGAAGCTGCCACTTTAGCCCAGCCAGCCAAGTTCTAAATGAATTATTCAACGAACAAACCTGATTGCGTTACGGGTTGCCACGGATAGAATTGGAAGAGGGGAATCTTTGTCACTATGGTTTGAATGTTTGCGTCTTTGCTTACATCGCTCACGCTTTTCGTGTAGGTGGCTTACCTGAGGGTTGTCGTGCCGCCAGAGATCGAGCCCACCGACAGTGGAACTAATGACGTCATGACTTCCGAAGGCAGTTCCATTAAATTGGGATGCAAAGCAAAAGGTGAAACTTTTTCTTTGCAACTTTGTTAATAATTAATACAATTATCGACGTTTTCATCGTGGCTGACTCGTTTTTTCAGGTGATCCTCCGCCCACAGTTCGCTGGCACCGTGAAGATGGCGAAGACATCACAATGCGGACAGTCAACGGCGAACGTCTCCGCTGTAAATCAATTTCTTCATTTCGTTCGTATCATGTGGAAACAAACAAAAAAAAATTGTTTTTTTTTTTTCGAATTTTTTCATTTTTCTTCACCTTTCGTCAGTCTCTCTATTTCAACGCTAGATGTCTCCAGCTTCTCGCGAGTTACTTGTCTTGCAGGTTCTTTGCGCAAACATTGGGAATCACTCAAAATTGGATAGTACCATTACCATTTCACCGTTGATGGAGTGGAATCAATGGCAGGCACACACCAGACTGGCAGTGGAGAATTATTTAGTGGTGAAACAGTAGCACAATTGAATCGTTAACACGCAGTGTTCCCAGGGACCCTTACGAAACAGTCACATCAGCGTTTCTTGTCAATTTCATTCGTCCCCGCATTATGTCGACGATAGGCAAGAGTCTGTATACACACCATCCCGCTCACGCCAAGATCTATAGACCGAAACGAGAAAAGCAGACTGAACCAACAAGATTTGATGAGGCGCTAATAACGGATTCTATTTTTTTTTTTATTTCTTCCTTCCAGCGGATCTCCATTCGCTTGTAAACAAAGCGCATAAGAGACAAACAAAAGAGAACGAGATTGATAGAGATAGACAACAGAAACGGGGAACACAAAAGTTTGGCCACCTTTTCAATCAGCATTTAAACAATGAATTCATTAATAAAATATCCCTTGTGTCGTTTCTTGTTGGCTACGAGTCAACCTGGCTACGAGTCGTCCTCGATGTGAAAAATTAGCCAAGTCAATAAGAAAAATTGACTCTCTGTTTCAACAGACGAAACCTGAAATCTGTTTTTTGAAACATTTTTTTCTTTTCAATTATATATCGTTCACCTCTGTACACGTCAGAAAATTAATGTGTAGGTTATCCAACGGTGATGCGTCCATGAGGTATTAAACGATTTTTTAAAAAATTAATTTGATGTATTCAACTCGATAGTCGCAACGTACGAGGGTGAAACGCTGTCGCTGATCAGAATCAGCCGGCTCGACATGGGCGTCTACGTTTGCACGGCTTCCAACGGAATTCCGCCGGCCGCTTCCCGCCGGATTGCCGTAAACATTAATTGTAAGTCACTTTTCTATTTGATTTGATGCTCGTTGTAAATGAAACTATTTCTACCTTTAATTCCGCAGTCAATCCGGTCATCAACGTCCCCAATCAGCTGATTTGGTCAACCCAAGGCAATAATTTCACGATGGAATGCAACGTCGAAGCGTTCCCACGCTCCGTTAACTATTGGATTAGAGGCGACGGTAAATTGAAAAATACTCGTCACATACGCGGCCCGTTCATTTGTCTTTTCTTGTCTCATTTCACGCGACGTAGGCGAATTGATCATTTCGGGCAACAAATTCGGTGTGTCTGAAGTGCGTGACTCGATATTTGCTTCCAGGATGGCACTGACGGTGCACTCGTTCGAAAAATCTGATATTGGTATGCACGATGCTGATGAAACTGTGCAAGAAATCAATCCTTTTCAAAAGATTGTTAATAAGGACGCAAACTATAGCCGTCTTGTGATTGGTTGCCTTTTTTGAACAGGCAAGTACCGGTGTATCGCCAAGAACTCGCTGGGCGAAGTTGAAGGACGCATTCACGTCTACGAAAGTAACTCATGGCCGGCTGCCCGGGCAACGACAAGGAGGTCAATCGACTACTCTGAAGATCTGGAAGAGGCCAATAACGGCCTCGATCATCACCACCAGCATCGGCAGCAACACCAGCAGAGGCGACAGCAACAGGACCATGAAGTGGACGAGCGCAATGACGTCGAAGATGAAGATGAAATTCACCAGCAAGGCGATGGTTCCTTGATATTATCAATGGCACCGCCAGGTCGCGACACTTTGCATTACCAGTTGACGACGACCGAGCGGAGCTTGTGGCGGAGTGGCAGCCGCAGCGGCTCGTCCGCCCTCGCGTCCCCTTGGCTTCCGCTGTTTTCTTCGGCCGCGTTCACTTCTCTCCTCTGCCTAGTCCCATCTTTCCCCCGTTTCATTCCGTTTTGCCGTTACATTTAAAAAATCGCGATTTACTCCATCAAAATTATTACGATTATCAATATAATCCGTTTGTCCATCGCGTCTATTTGAATGTCTTGTTTTGAATAGCGCGCCATGTAATCATCATCTTCTAGACGTGTGCGTAGCTATTCAGCTGGATGCGTCTTGTCTTTCATTTCGCCTTAGATGAGGTGCGGAGGCTGGTGGGAAATAAGTTTTTTTTTTGTTTTCACGCATTTATTTATTCCTATATAAGAGTCGATGACGATGAACATTTTCCAAGTCACTAAGCCTATAAGCCCCATCCAGAGCGATATTGAGAAAAAAGGAAATGCTGTATACTCTTCCATTTTCGTTCCTCTTCTCTTCCGTTTCCCTCAAACTGGGCCCCACTGTCTACCACTGATGGGCGTCTGAAAAATGCCACAAAAGGGCCCCCTCGGATTTTATTTATTTGATTTTTTTTTCGTATCTATTTTTCCGTCGTCATGTGTGTAACATAGGCCTACGATCAAGTCCTATATAGGACTACATCTACTATCCCTTTCGAAAAAAGACCTCTTGCCGCGATTTGTAAAGATATATAATAGAGATCCAATCTGTGGAGGCAAGACGAGCGGCTGCTGGAGTGTAGGAGGTCCGGTATAAAATTGCGGCCAGAGGTTTTGATGGGGTTCCGCACCAGTTTGCCGTCCACTCGAACAAGAGGCTACGGGCGACGACAGTCCGCACTTGAATCCGCGGCCCCTTCGTCTCTTGTGTACATATATTCTCCTTTTCTTTTTCCTTTTCTTCTCTTTTCCTTCTTCTGTTTATGTACCACCAGCTTTTCGAATCAGAGCGGAAAAGCGTAGGACACTGGCAAATACTTTGTCGTCATGGGCGACGTTGAATGGTCACCTCCCCCCCACCCAAATAAAAAAAAAAAAAAATACCACGAAAGGCATCAGTGCCAGCGTTGTAATGGAGAAAGAGAGGCTGTATCACCACTAGTTCAACGCTCCATGATCTCGTCATCACAATCGACACGTCTATATATATACAGCCGGCGAACAGATTTGTTCTCAACACCACCAAGCGCAAATTGCCGGTCTTTTAGCGCGTACGCGCCCGGTCTAAATGTTGTGCCGGTGGGTCCTCTATATATTTTTCTTATCTGTCCAGTCGATTACGTCTCACCATTTTGAGTAGAAATCGATAAGTCATGTGAGCAGAGAAAGAGAGCCGGGGTAAAGAAGAAAACAAGAAAAAAAGGGAACCAAACAAAATACGGAAAAAGGTTTTGAGTCAAAAAATCTGTCCTTTTATTTATTTTTTTTTTGAACGTTCGATGGTCACGGTGAGGGCCGAAAAAGAGCAGCCCTCATATTTTCGATTGCAAATCGATTCGTTCCACAAGTATTGTTGCATTTCAAATCGAATGCGCTACAGACACTATAGTTTGAGGTTAGTGATCGAGTGTTTGATCTGCCATTTGTGAGTGGCACACACTCCTCCTCTATCCCGCTGAGCTAATAGGTCTACACATGCTCCTTCGATAGTTAGAAACAATTATCAAGAAAAAGACGGCAGAGTTTCTTTATGCTACTTTTATTTGTTCGCCTTTTACCAGGAGAACGGGCTTTTCTTCGAAACGAAAGAACAAGGCATCACCAGTTGCGCAGTTCATTGCATTTTCTTGTCCGTCTACGACTTTGGAACGCACCCGTTCGCCGTTGTCGGCTCAATCGTGATACATATATGGCCAGCTAGATTTGACACACACAAAAGGTGATGTCTCCTCCCCGTCCGTTGGATCCCCCTTTTTTTTTGGGTGGGGGCCACGCGCTTTGCCGAATGCCGCCCTTCTTGTAGTATTGATACGAAAACCACCTCCTTTTCGCTATGTCCGTGCAGTGCTACTACTTCCGTTACAGCTTTTTCGGCCGCTATCTTCAGTCGCCCCTGAAATCTCTCACCATCCGCTCGATTTGTCGTCAGTGCGCCGCCGGAGTCAAACACGACCGCAACTTCACTCAAGAAAATTGACGAGTTTTTACACCGTTGACGCAGTTTTGAAAGTGGACTATTTTGGACAAGCATACCCCCGAGTGCCAAGGTAAATTGCGCAATTTGGTGTTCAAATGATTGAGATATTATTCAAATATGTAATACGCAGTACATTTTTTTGGTTTGTTTTTGTTTTGCGGATGATGCAGTAATTATAAGACGTTTTGGACAAGACCGACTCATCAGAATTCCGGCTCCATCGACGACGCGTGAGTACACAGTATGGCATTAACTCACTCTACCTTTCACGCGATGAATAGGATAACGAAGTTAAAAGCTCCGGCGCTCTTAATCCAGAATTGACAGGGTGGGCATGAGTCGGCTATTCCGTTTGTGTTGCTGGTGTTGGGCGCTTTCAGCCATGTCGCTAGACAGATTACCACTAGCTCTTACCGGTAAGAGTTTCTCCTTTGATTACACGTTCGCGTCCCCGCGTTTTGAATTAACAGCTTTGAACAGTCTGAATGGGCGGGAAAAAAAAGAGAAACTGATGACCCTTATTTTTAAAAAATAAATAAAAAGCTACAGATGAAGCGGAACCGGATTTCATCGGGCAAATAGACAACGTGACGGTAGCTCAGGGTCGAGATGCCATCCTATCGTGTACAGTTTCCCACTTGAACGACTACACGGTAAGAACTTATAATAAGAGCCGAACAGCAATAACGGCCAGAAGATATGTTTCTAATTGAATTCCTAACGCGTTGGTCGTCAGGTTGGCTGGGTGAAGGTGGACACGAAAGCCATTCAGGCCACTGGCAGGCGAGTGGTGACCCTAAATAGCCGCGTCTCAGTCGAGAACATTCCCGACTCGCCCATTTGGAAACTGTGAGTGGCCCCTTTTTTTCTTCTTCTGAAGCTAGACTATATATGCACTCCAATCTTTGTCGATGACGAGCAAAGACGCAAGACAATATATACGTATATATAATACTGAGACGATAGTACAGGTCGACATTTTCTTGATATTATTTTCATTCTCTATATTCTCTATATTCTTATACATTTTGTGCAATGCGCAACGAAACAAAAGGATCATCAAGAGCGCCCAACCCGACGACGCTGGCTACTATATGGCGCAAATCAACACGGACCCAATGAAAAGCCAGGTCCTCTTTCTCTTAGCAATTTCCCTCTGTTCATTCTAACGTATATCCATTTTCATACTAATCAACAGATGGCTTACTTATCGGTAATGGAACCGCCTAATATTGACGACGAAGCGACGCCCAGCGTTAGGCAAGTGCGTGAAAATGAGCCAGTTGAACTCTACTGCCAAGCTACTGGCCAGCCAGTGCCGATCATTGCGTGGAAACGGGAGGACGGTACCAACATCAGTCACGGTTCGAATTTGTTTGTTTTTTTTGTTTCCTTCCCCTTCCAATAATTCAATTATGATGTCATGTAAATTGATACTGATGGTCCACTATAGATCCCTGCCGTCACGCCAATGACACGCAACAGAAAATTGTATCGTCCAACGGTTCACTTCCCAAGGGTCACGGCCGATTATGCATCGCTTCGGCCGATCGCTCGTCAATGGGCACATACTTTTGCATCGCTTCCAATGGCGTACTGCCGTCGGTCAGCAAACGTATCCAACTCGTCGTTTTATGTGAGTCCGAACAACGCACCGACCTATATACAACAGCCATCTATTACACGAATTCAGCCAGTCACGTATATAAGAAAAGAGTTTGTAGATCGACTGCCTTAGAATATCAAAAGAGGCAGCCGGCTCTTTTGATCACACAACTGATGGGTGTGATCATTTATTAAAAATTTTAGGTGGAAGAAAAGGCCAGAATGAGACATGATTTTCATTTCATTTAAGAATTAATTTTCGCTTTCAAGAGATATGTTCTTGATGAGTTTCTCTTTGTCTAGTCCCGACAGCTATCAGGGCTGAGAAACCATTAGTGGGAGCTCCCGCAGGAGTCAACGGCATCGGGCTGGAGTGCATTGTTGAAGCCTCGCCTCTGAGCCATCATCTTTTCTGGTACTTTGGCAGTAAGTTTTAGAGTTTTCAAAAATGATTGTCAAATTAGATTTCATAAAGCTATTGTAATCTATTCTTTGATTTACGTGGAAGACACTTCCATCGGACCGAACGAGCGACATACAATGACTATTCATAAGATCAATGCCTACACTATCAAGATGACGCTGGCAATTTTGAATCTACGGGAAACAGACGCTGGCCTTTATCGGTGCCAAGCGGGCAGGAGTGAAGCTACAATACGGCTTTATAGTACAAAGATTTGAATTTTTAAAAATAAATCTATGTATACGTTCGTACCCTTCACGGTTTGCATTGTTTCAATCACAGTACACAATCCAATGACTACGCCATCTCGGTCAACAACTACTAAATGGATGCTGGACATTAGAACGACGCCGTGGAAAGAGAGGCAGCTACGGACGAGTGCCGCTCATTTGGCTATTATTCAATCGCCGGTCATCACGACGGAGACTTACCGGTCAGTGACGCTCAATCGGCACACATCATCGCAGGCCGAGGTTCTCACCAGCAGCAACAGACCAGTGCAGGAAGTCGTTTACAAGAATCCCTCTGTTCACAGAAGGCCTCCCAGCAGCTCAACGGCATCGGATTTGAACCATCAGCATCGGCCTACTGGTCAACTAGTGTTGATGACTTCAATGATTGCAATTCTTACTCAGGTGATCAGCTTTGTCTCGTGCTGAAAAGTGAACGAGAATGAATTTTTAAAAAATTGACGAAATCAATGTAACCATATAGCAGTTTTCCCCGGTGTGTGAGTTGTGTACATTATCGTGACAGCCGTTTGATAATCGTTTAGATCAAACTGCGATACGTAGAATTCAATGTTTGATTATTCATGTTTTTTTTATTTAAACGTTTTCTGGGTATTTTTTAAAATCTTGTTTTAGGAGAATCGGTTCTTCTTTCCAGTATCATGGAAAAATGTATTCAAATGGTAATAACTAATTGGTAAGAAATACATGTCCCACTTTTTACTTTCCAATAGAAATAGTGAAATGGGACTTTGAAAAAATTGTGTAAAGGTTAGAAAGTTCGAGCATTTGTTACTCGTAACGTCTCTCTTTTAGTTCTTGTTTACAATTGATAATCAGCTATTATAAAGTCATGAAAGCCGAAAAGATTTCAGATGTAAACAGCGAATACAATTAGTCTAGTTTAAAAACGATGAAAACGAGAATTTTTTGATTCCTCACGTAAACAACAACCGAACCGCGAGAGCTAAGGTTTACGCAACAAGGATTGGCTGCAAGAACAAAAGTTGTATATCGGATATATCCTGGCATAAATCTCGGAAAAAGCAGGAATGGGCCTGCAGGTCGGCTCGACATTGGCTTGATTATATTCCGAGTTATGGTCGGCCGGCTATTGGTAAGCCGGATATTGTCTGTGAGCTAAAGCGACACACAGACATTCTCAGTAAAATGTGATATAGTTCGGTTGCATGTTCAGTATATATGATTCTCGAGCACATGCTAGATTCAGGTGAAGATAATGGCCACACAGCTCATAAAGTTTTTTTTTTAATACTTTTCTTTTTTCCACCTAAGTGAGTACAAATGGTTAGGTCAATGGGCGAACGGACGCGTCTGGTCGAAGTGCGTCACACTTACGTTCGGTTGACAGACACAGATATATTAAACCTCCCTTTCTTTTTGAAAAAAAAAAAAAAATAATGTAGCAGCTTGCATCCGTCTTTTTAAACGAGAACACTGACGAAAAGCTAAGGTGTCTGCAGTTCGTTTCGCTCCCTGCTGCTATCAAGTAACTCGATTAAAGAAGCTCTTCGGATCCACGTGTCAAAGCTTTGGCAGGTACGAATAGTTTTAAAAAATTAATCACAAGTTTTTCCTTTTCTTTATTGTCCTTACAAAATAAAAATTCGATGCCGCGCAGAATGTGTGTATAGTAGACTAGTACCAGGAACCTCAACTAAAACGTTTAAATTAATTCGAGTTCGATCATTCAAAGTAAACCAACACAAACCTATGATGTTGAAATCAGTCTAAATGCTTCCAGTCCAAAAGTCTGGAAGACAAAGTGCATCAATACCGTTTACTAACTTACTGATTTTGATTGTTTTTAGTCATTTTATCCAGCATCCGATGATGTCGCTATTACTTGCCATTGCGCTGAGCTGCGTGTTTGTCATCAGTCAAGTCGCTGCAGAAGAAAGCGAGGTGGTTTCTTATGCGGGATTCCAGGTTTGGAAAATCAAACCTAATTCAGAAAAAGAATGGCAATTTATTTTGGACATTAAAGATTCCTATGGTAAGGCGAACATTTTAAACACGGTGGAGTAGACTTACTAATGTCATGTCTTAACTTAAATGATTGCAACTGTCGCACGTAAACGAAAAAAAAGAACTTGAGCTGTGGAATGAAAGAAGAATGACCAGGGATCCGATTGATGTTCTAATACCACCACAGAGCCAGACGAAACTCAAATCAAAACTGGCTGAGCGCAAAATATCCTACGTCGTTGTCATCAGCGACTTGCAGACGGCCATCGACAATCAAAAGACAAACATCAACAAAACCACTTCCGACTCAAAAGCCGGTAAGCCTCAACTCGTGTTCGTAAATAACTACACATGAATGCCTAACAAAAAAGCGTATTGTTATGTTGACTTGTAAAATTTCCGTGTTATATACAATCGAATATAATCGAATAAGTAAAAACTAACAAAGAAATCTTTGCTATTCTGGGTAGCATTATTACCCTAACAAACAAATGTTAACAGAAAGACTAAGATATCAGCGCGAAGCCTGTAATGGAATGCTGCGCTGGTATGTTGTCGTTCATTCGCAACCAAAACCAAACTCTTTATTTGAATGCTTTTTGCTCGACAGCCTACAATATGGACTGGATCAGCTACCACAGACTGAACAACATTTATGCCTTCTTGACTTACCTGAACACCACTTACCCGAAGCTTGTCCAATTAATAAATATCGGTTCCTCGTATGAAAAACGCCCACTGTACGTCATCCGAATCTCCAACTCTTCTTCACCCGGCACGAGACCCGCCATCTGGATTGATGGAGGTTCTATCTATATACCCACAGACATTTTCTGTTTTTGCAATACAGTTCACTATAATCAGAAACTTCATCGATTACTAGGAATTCACGCAAGGGAATGGATTTCGCCAGCTGTCGCCACGTACATTATCCAACAGTTAGTTGAAGTACCTGCAAACGCGAAGCTCTTGTCCAACGTCGACTGGTACATCATGCCCGTCGTAAACCCAGATGGTATTATTATAGTTTTTTTTTTCATCACAATTCTTCGCTGGGATAAAATGAAAAATAATTTCCATCAAATTGAAATGAAAAAAGGTTACGAGTTTACACACACGACTAATCGTATGTGGCGCAAAACTCGTTCCGTCTCCAGCACGTCATCCTGTCGCGGTGTTGATCCCAACCGTAACTTTGGTTTTAAGGTGAATTTGATTACCGATATTTCAGAAAGTAATAGCAAACAAATTTTATCCTCCGTCACTGTTTCAAATGATGCAGTGGGGTGGTCTGGGTGCGAGCACTAATCCGTGCCAGGATACCTACAGAGGCACTAAAGCCTTTTCTGAGCCAGAGACTCTTGCAACTTCGAATTTTATTAAGGGGAAATCGAGTCAAATCAAAGTAAATACGTTCATTTATCTGATGATTAAGAATTTTGTTTGGTTTTGCTAACACTGCCATTGCATACAGCTGTACCTGACATTGCATAGCTATGGGCAGTACGCGTTGATTCCTTATGGATACGATGTCGTTTATCCACCTGATTATAACGATCTGTTGGCACTTGCTAACAATGCCGCATCTAAATTTGTGAAATACACGTATACAGTTGGTAATTCGGCCGACTTGCTTTACGCAGCCTCAGGTGAATTTCAGCTTAAAATGTTTCAACAATTTAATGACGAGACTGTTCTTCTGTGCAAAGGTGCTTCGGATGACTGGGCCAAATCGATTGGCATCAAATACAGCTACACCTTCGAGTTGCCAGACAGAGGAACAAACGCATTCACTTTGCCAGCATCGGAAATTTTGCCTGTGTGCCAAGACTTCTTCCCAGCTTTGGATGTTTTTGCCACCAAAGTGGCGACTTGCTGCGGCGCTTTTACAACCACCACGACCAAACCTTTGACCACTAGGACCACACGGCCGACCACAACTACAAAACGTACTACAACAAAGTGTCCTTGTACCTGTGGATAAACTAGGCGATTTTAAATGTCCTTCCGCTGACCCCGACATCTTCCTCTCGACCTTGTACACGTAATTCAAGAACTGAACCAAAAGTTAAATTCGGCCTGATAGAAATGTCTCTGATAGAAATTGATTGGCAAAATAAATTTCCCGATAGGAATTCTTGCAAACCGGAATTCCTCGTCATTTCATCTCAACCGTCCCACGTTTTTTCTGAGATTTTTCCCGATAGATGGCGCCATTTTCGCAAAGGGTCCCCCAATAATCTTTTATACGTTTTCTTATCTTCCAATCTAGAACGCGGATATTGGTATCATCTTGTAGAGAAAATAATGCTGCAGCAGGTTACGTCCCCGTAATTTTAGGCTGAACGGTGAGATATTGCCGAGCAACTTAGGATGCGTTTTATCGTCAACATTTGAGCTCAACCCGAACCTAAATTATGCTCAATCAGTATTTTTTCGTTAACCAATTGTCACAGTTGAGCTCAATTTCCGTTTTATGGTTCATCAAAAGATCAATCAAGGTAGAGCCCTACCAAATTGACCGAGATCTTTTCTAAAAGTTCAACCACAGTCCAGACCATGGTTGAACTTAGCGCTCGGCCCCGCGCCGAACGGGTAGCTTTTTTGGCGATCAGGTAGGTAATTTTGACTTTCGGTGCAGATCTGACAGATCGCAGATCGTCCATTTTCTTTTCACAAATACGCGAAAAGTATTAAACTCGAATATTAAATGTTTCCTAACTTTACAAAGGTGCAAAAGTGCTAAATTCATTACTGTAAGTAGTTAATTTCATAAGTAGTTTTAAAGCCGCCATCTTAAAAAATGGCGGCAGATCTAACCGATCGCACTGAAGAACCGCACCGAAACCGATCTGTTTCTGGAGGACCCGAACCAATCGCAACAGATCGTCCATTTTTCGGGTAGATCAGATCGGTTTACCCGATCTCGGCCAATCGGGGCCGAGCCCCAGATGAACTAAATCAAAGTTAGTTGACCTAGCGCTCGACCCCACGCCAATCGGGGAACTTTTTAGTCGATTGGGTGTGGTGATTTCAGTGATCGGTGCGGTGATATTGGTGATCGGTGCCTTCCCCGATTATCAATGAATAGTGATCTAAATTGGCAGTTGCCCTGCGGCCAACAAGAACCAAACTTGATCCTAGTCACGTGATTTTTCGTTGGCCTATCAGAACGCAAGGTCACTGGTAAGACTAACCCCATATGGCTGAAGCGGTGCTATCGGTGTAGCACCGATTATAGCACCGTTCCGCACTGAAAAAAGAAATCCCCGCACCGAACTTCCATTCATCATTCTTCATTTTTATCGCGGAAGATTAGCGGTGTCCCCGATTAGAATGTGATCGGGGCTGAGCCCTAGGTTGACCCTCCTCCTTTATAATAATTCATTTTTTTTCATGTCGCAACACTTATGTTTTTTATCAAGTCGTCCTAGCAGATGGAAATCTAGACTTGAAATACGTATTACGTAGTACTACTACGTATCACGTTTTTATAGGGCTGTTCGTAGGGCTCGGCCCCGATTGGCCAAGATCGGGTAAACCGATCTGATCTACCCGAAAAATGATCTATCTGTTGTGATCGGTTCATGTTCTCCAGAAACAGATCGTTTCCGGTGTGGTTCTTCGGTGCGATCGGCCGCCATTTTTTAAGATGGCGGCTTAAAAGAAGTCAGGTAAAATGTCCGGGTAAACGGGTAAAAAACCGGTGTAGTCTGTTTTTAGAACCGGGCTTGGGAACTTTTTCTTAGAACCGGGTCCAGAAACTGGTTCTAGGATCTGGGTCCTTTTTTTGTTTGGAGCCGGTTTGGATCTGTTTACCCATGGGTAAGAAAATGGACGATCTGCGATCTGTCAGATCTGCACCGAAAATCAAAATTACCTACCCTATCGCCAAAAAAGCTGGATCGCCGCTTGATCGCCGCGGGGCTGACCCTTACCTAGGGCTCGGCCCCGATCACATTCTAATCGGGGACACCGCTAAGCTTCCCCGATTAAAATGAATCGGGGAAGTTCGGTGCGGTTTTTATCGTCTTCACCAGTGTTTCGGATTTTTTTTTTCAAATCAAATCCAAATCCAATCAAATCCAAATCCTCCCGGATTTTTAAGGGATTTGGATTTGCCTTATTTTTCAATGGCTTGGATTTGGATCGGATTTGATCCCCCCAACAAAAACCCGGATTTTTTCAAATCCAAATCCAAATCCTTTATAAAGAAGAAGGATTCAGTCATCTGGTCTTGTTGAGAACGATGTCTTGCAGTCCATTAGATCCGAACTGGAATACCGATACAAACATTTGCGTACGGGCCATTTTTAACCGAAAAACGAATTCACAATATTAAACATTTGGTTTTTATAATTTAGGAGACTCCCAAGAAATTCAAGAGGGCACGGCAGGTAGGGCAATGAATTCACCTCCGTCTAAGCGCCAAACCTTGACTCGGGCTCTATTTTCAACGGTCATCCAGAAAAGGGCTCAATCTGCTAGCGCATCAAAGGTCCTTGATGAATTTGAACTCTACCTCTCAGAACCAGTGTACCAGTCAAGTGGTCCAGATTCTCCTGACAATGATTGTCCTTCTGACTTGCGCTTTAGTCCCTTGGGTTATTGGAAAGTAAACGCCCATCGATTCCCGTTGTTGGCTTTGATAGCAAGGGAGCTCTTCGGGGTGCCCGCTTCGGGAGGAGAGATCGAACGGGTCTTTAGCACCGCCACGGACATTGCAACGGCTAAAAAAATCGCATTAAGCCTCCTCTCTTCGCGAAAATGCTTTTCATAAAGCGAAATATGAAACTTATGAGTCCTGTGACTCCTGTCAAACAAAAATGATGAATTGTGGCTAACTCTTTGTTTTTTTGCTGTTTTCACCATTGTCAGTCAGAATACTCAGAAATAAAAAGATTTAATCCAACTTAAGAAATCTAAAGGAACCTGTAATTATAGTTTTTTTTAATATGGATTTTGTAAGAAATCAAAAGTCGAACAGACTTTTTAGCAAAACTTCTATTAAAAAGTAAACTAATCCAATAGAACAGTAAAACATCCTACGTTGCACGTTCTCCACAAATGCGAAAATCTCATTTGTGTCCAAGTTGGTCTGCTGCGGCTGCGGCGTTTATGGAGAAACCAACTTCTTCATGTTAAAAAATAAGTTTTCATAAATATAATTAAGATTTTCCCCCTTTTCTTCCTAGCAGAGGGTACCCTATTCATTTTTTCATTTCCCAATTTTTTTTCTAGCCCTAGTTCTATCTGGTTTATTTTTATTTAGCTATTGTTTGTGAATGGTTTGTTGTTCATCCCCTTGTAGCAGACGAATTTCTGGCAGCAAACGAAATTCTTCGGCTAAAAGAGACGAGCAACTTACAAACAAAAATAAAATAAAAATAAAGTAGATAGAACTGGAGCTAGAAAATAATATTGGGAAATGAAAAGATGAATAGGGTACCCACTGGCCACTGCTAGGAAGAAAAGGGGGAAATCTAAATTATAGTTATAAAAACTTAATTTTTAACGTGAAGAAGATGGTTTCTCCATAAGACGCTGCAGCCGCAGCAGACCAACTTGGACACAAATGAGATTTTCGCATTTGTGGAAAACGCGCAACGCAGGATGTTTTACTGCTCTATTAAGTCTTGGGTTTTTATTTGATGTTAAATTAGGGATTAAAGTCAAAAAAATTAAAAGGAAATTTTAAACATTTTTACCTTGACACAGAAATATGTAGAAGAATTTGTATGTAACTATGTGTTACATGTTGCAATCATAAAATTAACAATAGATTGTGAATTGGATTGGATTTGGATCGGATTTGGATCGGATTTGGAACGGATTTTCTCAAATTTAAAATGATTTGGATTTGGATTTGGATTTGGATTTGATTTGGATTGGATTTTGCTGATTTTTTCGAGCTTAGGATTTGGAACGGATTTCAAAACACACGCAATGATTTGGATTTGAGTCAAATCCGGCAAATTTAGAAAATCCGAAACACTGGTCTTCACGTTAAGACGCCGTCTCAGAGACCTTGTTGCATTCATTAACTATACAATGGCGATCGAAATCGACCTAACAATCGATCGATAAATTCAATATGTTGTAGACTCCTCCTCCCTTGAAAGCGTCGTCATTGAAATCCCTCCTTCAAGTGATGTTTTTGACCGCTAGATGGCAGTGTAAGTTATCTATTTATTTGCTAAATAAACGGACAACTATCGAAAAAGAGTTGTCTATCAAAAAGTGGGTCAAATGGCGTTCCGTAACTCACCATTAAAACTCGTTTTATAAATTTGCAGTTAAATTTACTGTCTTAATTTTCTAGCAGGCGAAAAGCATAAAACTTATACAATACAGTTCACTGTTTCTTTTTGCTTCGATTTAATTCCAAAATTAAATCCATCTACTTTTAGACTGATATAGTGGTGATTGCAACAGCAGAGTTTTAGAACCCTTAAATTCATGGTATATAAGCTTTGATAAAGCATGTAGTAATTGGGTTGGGAGGCGACTAAATGTAGAATGAAAGGTAATACTGGATGTGAGATCTGTGCGCTAAGTGCCTTCCATTAGACATTCTAGTCATGGTGCCGGCTTGAACAAGCAGTTGGGCCCACCGTGTTGCATGTGTGTCGTAGTAAGAGTCATGGTGCTGGCTAGGTCGGTGGCCGTCCGGATGGCCTAGGCCGGGATACAGATACGGAATTCTCGATGATCATTTCTGTGAGGATGTACCCCCCATCCATTACTGTGATATTCCTGAATGTGTACCCCCTTGCGGAGTATTACGCATGGATATGATAGTAAATCACGTGACTATGTGAGAACAATTCCGTTGGAAGAAACCTCCGCTAGGTTCGGATTCATCTGGGTCAGATAACCGCCGAGAGCCGGGTGGGGAATACCCGGTAAACTCCGCGGATCCTGTGAGGACTATTACGCACACACTACGGTGGATCACTCAACTGCTGCGAGTTAAGTTACACGAAAAAGTCCCTTCCCTCAATATTTTTTTCTCGAAGCATGTTTTTCAGGATTTAAACAAAATTATTTCTATAAAGCCATATAAATATCAGACTACTGAGCCAAAGTTAATGGTAGGCAACTATGGTTCGAATCCTGCAAATGCCACCAGATTAGAATTAAACGAATACTATGTTGAAGGAGAGGAGTGGTAGGCTATCAGATTTAAACTATCGACAAAATATTAAAAAGTTTGCAGTACAAAAAAAAAATTTTTAGAAATAAAAATTTTTAAGTTAATGCTATTCAATAACAATTAAAATAATGTCTTAAGCGTAAATGATATTACAAAGTACTGTATGATGATGAAGGACGTCTGCACACATTTAGACAGACAGACCTTGAAAATACGAGAATACAGTAGGGGGTAGAAGGGGGAAACCAGACGTCTGGACCTTTTAGAGAATCACGAATACCTCAAAATTTATAAGTTTAAATGAAGTAAATAACCCAAACGATCTACGAAAAGTTCGGTATGTACCTACGTCATCCCCCTACCCCCCCACAAAATTGACGAAATTGTTTAATTAATAAAATTCAAACTAAAAGAGCATAGATAATGAATTTTACGGCATTCGATAGCTTTTATCAAGAGCTTTCGATTTCCATAAATTTTGTAAAAATGTTGATTGTAAAATATTAATACCCAAGGAAATCCTAACATGATGAGAAATATTTCGGTTTTTTCGCTGTAGCGCATAACTCTGCCTTATCGAGAAAAGAAAAAAATTTCTTCTCGTTTTAGGATTTCTTTCCATATCAAAATTTTGCAATTTTGCACAAAAAGCATTTTCAGTAATTGTCAAACGGTTGGTTTAAATATTGAATCTGGTATGATTCTTAAGCACATGCTAGTTTCAAATGAAAATTAAAGGCACAGCTTATCAAGTTATTTTTTAAATTACCTTTCTTTTTCCCCCTCCGTGAGTAGGCTACAACTGGTTAGGTCAATGTACGAACGGAGGCGGACGCATCTGGTCCAATTACGTCATGCTAAACGTTTGGTTGACAGACACAGGTATATCTTTAAAAAACAAAAATAAAATAAAAATACGTAGCAGCTTGCATCCGACTTTTATTTTAAACGAGAACACTGACGAAAAACTTAGGTGACTGCAGTTCGTTTCGCTCCCTGATGCTATCAAGTAACCCGATCAAAGAAGCTTCCTCGGATCCATTTGTCAAAGCTTAGGCAGGTAAGAATTGATTTTAAAAATAAAATCAAAAGTTTTTCATTTGCTTTATTATCCTTTTTAAAAAATGTTAACCGAATGAGTGTATTACTATATACTATAGTATAATATATACTATAGTAATATATACTCAGTAATAGTACTAGGTCCAAAAATCGGAAAGACAAAGTGCAATGGTGTTTATAAACTTACTGATCTTTAGTATTTTTTTTTACAATTTTATTCAGCATTTAACGATGTCATTATTATATGCAATTGCCCTGAACTGCGTGTTTGTCACCAGCCAAATCATGGCGGAAGAAAACGGGGTGGTTTCTTATGCGGGATTTCAAGTTTGGAAAATCAAACCTAGTTCCGAAGGAGATCAGCAATTTATTTTGGACATTATAGATTCGTATGGTTCGGTGAATTTTTCATAAATAATTAAGTCCTAATGGCTGCTTAAACTCAAATGATTGCATATATATTTTCCATGTGAATTTTAAAAAAAGAACTTGAGCTGTGGAGTAAAAGAAGAATGGCCAGAGATCCCATGGATGTTAAAGTGCCACCACGGAGTCAGACGAAACTAAAGTCAAAACTGGCTGAGCGCAAAATATCCTACGTCGTTGTCATCAGCGACTTGCAGACAGCCATCGACAACCAAAAGACCAAAGTCAACAGGATCATTTCCAATTGGAAACCCGGTGGGCCTTTACTCGCATTTGTAAAGAACTACAAATGATTGCCAAACAAGAATTTGTATTGTTTTGTTGACTTGCAAATCGTTCGTAATGTCGATTGAATAAGTAAAAACCAGTGAGACGAGAACCACTCACTTCTTGGTGGCAGAATTGCTAGCAGAAAAATGTTAACAATATAAAACTAATATCAGCACGAAGCCTTTAATGGAATACAGTGCTGGTATTTCATCGTTCATCCACAATCAAACTCTAAATTTAAATGCTTTTCTTTCAACAGCATACGATATGGATTGGATCAGCTATCACACACTGAACGACATTTACGCCTTCTTGACTTATCTGAACACCACGTACCCGAAGCTTGTCCAATTAACAAATATCGGTTCCTCGTATGAAAAACGCCCACTGTACGTCCTTCGAATCTCCAACTCTTCTTCAGCCGGCACGAGACCCGCCATCTGGATCGATGGGGGTATTATCTATATACCCAGAGACATTTTCTGTTTTGCAATACAGTTCGCTATAATCAGAAACTTCGTCAATTACTAGGAATTCATGCTAGGGAATGGATTTCGCCAGCTGTCGCCACGTACATCATCCAACAGTTAGTTGAAGTACCTGCAAACGCGAAGCTCTTGTCCAACGTCGACTGGTACATCATGCCCGTCGTAAACCCAGATGGTATCACCCATTTTTCTTTTTATATTTTCATAAAGCTAATCGCAAACGAATTTCCTCGAATTTGAAATGAAAAAGGTTACGAGTATACACACACGAAGGATCGTATGTGGCGCAAAACTCGTTCCGTCTCCAGCACGTCATCCTGTCGCGGTGCGGATCCTAATCGTAATTTTGGGTATAAGGTGAATTTGATTACCGATATTTCAGGAAGTAATAGCAAACAAATTTTAACCTCCGTCACTGTTTCAAATGATGCAGTGGGGTGGTCTGGGTGCGAGCACTAATCCGTGCGACGATACCTACAGAGGCACTACAGCCTTTTCTGAGCCGGAGACTCTTGCAACTTCAAATTTTATTATGGGAAAATCAAGTCAAATCAAAGTATAACTTTTAATTTATCATAGAGAATAATTTTGATAACAATGGCATTACGTTACAGCTGTACCTGACACTGCATAGCTATGGCCAGTTCGGGTTGCTTCCTTATGGATACGACGTCGTTTACCCATCTGATTATAACGATGTGTTGGCACTTGTTAACAATGCCGCATCCAGATTCGTGAATTACAGATACACAGTTGGTAATACAGCTGCTCTACTTTACGCAGCCTCAGGTGATTAATTGAAACTTCAACTAAGAATGTTTGAACAATTTAATGATGAGACTCTTTCTGTGTAAAGGTGGTTCGGCTGACTGGGCCAAATCGATTGGCATCAAATACAGCTACACCTTCGAGTTGCCAGACAGAGGCACAAACGCATTCACTTTGCCGGCATCGGAAATTTTGCCTGTGTGCCAAGACTTTTTCCCAGCTTTGGATGTTTTTGCCACCAAAGTAGCTACTTGCTGCGGTGCAGTAAACTCGACCACCACGGTCAAACCACTGACGACTGCAAGACAACTACTCGACGACCAACAACCAAACCTCGACCCACGACCACAACTTCGAAACGTATTGACGTAGCCTACTACGACAAAGTGTCCTTGCACCTGTGGTTAGACGAGGCGTATCTATAAATGGCTATAGCCGCTAACCCTGACATGTTTCCCTCGACGATGTACAGCCAATTCAAAACTGGCCTAAAAATGATATTTGACTTGAAAGATACTTCTCTTAGTTGATTGGTAATAAATACGATGTGCGGCATTCTTCACGTTCTAATTTATAATCGACGTTGACCGTACAAAATCCTAGTTTTGATGACAACAGAAATGGAATAGACATAACAGCGCTGCTGGTAATAATTTGGAAAAATCCCAGCCAAAGTCAACCATAAATAGGCTGACTGAATAAATATAGGCTAGTTCAATTGAGGGTTTTAAGAGTTCCACTCGAACACATCATCGTAAAGAGGTTGAGGATCTACATCCCAGTCTGTTTTCAGATTGCCTTCCACCATCAACACTATGAATAAGAGTCCTAACCAATAAGCCACGACCGTTAGCAACCCGTCCGGTCAGACTTGCTGTACGTGTTGTTAAAACAGAATATGACATTCCCCCATGGTGTAGCCAGAGCATCAATTTTTGTTTGTCTAGCCTAAATAGCATATAGCGTGTGGTCATGGAATTGTGTTTAGTATGTCAAGATGGTTGTGGCCTGTGGGTACAAACCGCGTATACTATCGAGGTGAGCAAGTTAAGCAGTTTTTAAGTTGTTTTATTGCCCGTGAACGCAAAGGAAATTGTGACCTGCACTTCACATCCTTTATAAATTTCTCCGTTTTAACGATACAGGCGTTCCGAGGTACGTGCGTGAAATAAAAATGGGATGGCGTTTCCATTTAGCCAGACATCGTACGTCATACACGGCCCGACTCAATCACAAAGTATTTTATTAACCAACAGCTGTAATAGAAAAAAAAGCTTGTGTTAATGCACATAGAGTATGACCCTGAAATGAGGGTTGTCGAAACGAACACAAATCTTAGAAAGGAAATGGAACATTTTTAATCAAAAACTCTGTAGGTATGTATAATAAGGCACAATAGAAATAAAGAGCTGCGTGCTAGAATCTATAAATTGTAGTACGTTACTACGTTCTTCCCCACTCCATTCAATTACAGCGAAAGAATGGAATAGAAGTATTAGGATAATGTGGGTCATAATCGTTTGGACCGATGTTACCTAGAAACATCGCGTAATTGGTATGCGCAGCATATGAAATAAGGTCAAACGGCACCTTACTCCTCATAAAGCGGCCAACAACGTCGAGCGCACGACGTGTCATTCTACCACTGCAACAAGGTTTTCTTCACCAACGCGTCTCACCCGATATTTCTAAAGGTTATATATTTACTTCAAATATATAGAATTTTATTTGAAAAAGTGCACATCCATTACATTCGCAAAGTACCTGAATTAGACCCCAATATTCCGTTATGCATCTCCTGCCGTTTGCTTGGCTAGTTTTGGGTTGTGTGTTTTGTTTTTGCCAAGCCGCCCCAACAAACGATGACGACTTTGTAACTTATTCGGAATTCCAAGTCTGGAAAATTACGACCCGTTCGAACGAAGAAAACAAACTCGTTTTGCAGATGATTCGGCATTACGGTAAGGACGAACGGACGTGAACTGTTTTAAATGTAACAAAGATAATGTCTTAAATCCCATTATTTTGTGTGTGATGATAGGATTCGAGGCGTGGAAAGATAGTGATGCTATTAGTGCCCCAATTGGCGTTTTGATACCACCACCTTTTCTAGAGGAAATGAAATTGAAATTGGCAGCAACCAACATCTCTTACGAAGTCGAAATCAGCGATTTGCAGACCGCCATCAACGACGAAAACGCGAGTATCAATGTCAGCGCTATTACTACCAAAATGGGTAGATCCTTAACGTTATTTTTCTTTATTTTTAAAAATTAAGGTTAAGAATTAAAAAATGATAATGTTAAGCAGCTCACCGGATGTGTGACATTATACCGATAGGAAATGATTGAAATCGTAACAATCATTTCGATATGTTGATGTTTACGTTCTTAGCTCACAAAATGGACTGGACCAGCTATCACAGACTAGACGACATTTACGGCTATCTCAAGTACCTGGCTGACACATACCCGAAACTTGTTCGATTAATTGACATCGGTACTTCATACGAAGATCGACCACTCTACGTTGTTCGAATTTCCAACTCCTCTTCGCCCGACACGCAGCCGGCCGTCTGGATAGATGCAGGTATAAGCAGCAAATTTTGTTTTTGTTTTCCCCATTTTAAAGAAAGGATTCCATTTTCTAATGAAGATTATTTTTCCTTTGGAACACTATAATGCTAAGGAATTCACGCTCGTGAGTGGATATCACCCGCGGTGGCAACTTACATTCTCCATCAGCTTGTCGAAGAACCGACAAACGCTGGACTGTTGCTCAACGTCGATTGGTATATTATGCCCATTATGAATCCCGACGGTATATGGCGATCTTTCGTTTTTTAACTACATTTTAAAATCAGTGTTCGAGAAAAGAAATTAACCAGTCTTTGTAATTATATTGTTTAAAAAATAAGGTTACGAGTACACACATATGAAGAATCGGCTTTGGAGGAAAACTCGGTCTAAAACGTCATCAAAAAAATGTCGTGGTGTGGACGCAAATAGGAACTTTGGTTATCAGGTACTCAACAAATCTTCTTACGGCAATTCATTTCGTTCATTGTTGGAATATGATTGGACCTATATATAGTGGGGTGGTGCTGGATCAAGCAGAGATCCCTGCGCAATCAAGTTCAGAGGAGCAAACGCTTTCTCAGAGCCGGAGACTTTGGCCACATCAAATTTCATCACAGAGAAATCGAAGCAAATCAAAGTAATTTACATATTTCGCTCACTCCTTGCTTGGTTAAATAGTCTACACCTTAATGTTATGTTTATATATACTTGTAAAAATGCCAGCTCTATCTGACGCTGCACAGCTTTGGTCAAGTTTTCCTGCTCCCATGGGGTCATTCCGTCACTTACCCATCCGATTACGACGAGATGAAATCACTGGCTAAAAATGCTGCGTCTAAATTCAAACGCTATAAATACAGAGTCGGAAACTTAGCCGCCGTTCTCTACCGAGCTTCAGGCACGCTCATTCCAATCTCATCTTTTTGCAACATTTCATCAGTTAAGTTAACCTATACGTGTTTGTTTTTGCGCAGGAAACTCGGCTGATTGGGCGAAATCAATCGGCATCGATTATAGTTACACGGTGGAGCTGCCCGCTAAAGATTTCCTTCTACCAGCATCGAGAATCTTGCCAGTGAGTCAAGACTTCTTTCCCGCCTTGGAAGTTTTTGCTGCTAAAGTGGCCACTCTTAAGGTTACGTATAGTTTTCCAGCTTGATGCAGCATAAAGTATATATCTTTTTTTAAAAATTCTGGAATTTTAGTATTCCTACGCATGGTGATGATGCAATAAAATTAAGTTGATACAATTTTTACGGTCCAAGGCGGTTACGCTAAAAGTGCTTTGATTCCGATTTATTTTAAGAATCTACATAACGAAAAGAAAAACTTATATTTGATTCGAAATCATCGTTGTCGACCTAAAAATAAGCCCGACTTTTTCTATTTTTGAATAGTTTTTTAAACCTATATAGATATAGCCTATATCTAAATACCCACGATATAGATACCAATTATTCGTCATCACATCTATAGAACGATTTGTAGAGAAAAATGTGTAATAACGTTTACTTGACAGATGTTCTTATTCTATTTCCATTTATAGAATTCACCAGCAACAGGACATTGGGAAAGCCTATATATAAGCAATTGAGTTAAATCTACATTATTGGCTATTATAGTAAGCCAAGCCACGCGTGTGTATACACAGAGTGTCCCAATAATATATCACACTGCTGATTGGTTGTAAGAGAAAGCGAACCAGCAACAATATTTGAATAGGTATGCAGATGTTATTTACTAATGCTACCCAGTTCTACAGCGCTAATAAGGACATATAGATCCGCACGGGACGTCCTTGAGTTTGACCTGGTCAAAATCTGTTCCGAAATCGCTTGTTTTCCTTTAGCCGGCACACCAGCAGCTAGCCTATATATGTGTTTAACAGCTGTTCGTACATACTGTATTAAAGCCTATATACAGTCTGTGACCTATTCATTAGATCGATTAGTTTAAGGCAGATCGTTCACTAAGTGAATATATTCATTGTGTCTATTGCTGCTCGAACAGATTGCTCTCTTCTCTAACAATATAGCGCATAAACTCGAGGTACATATCCATTATAATCACGTTCTTGAAGAAGTTTTGCTTTTGTGTTCTATGGTTATTTAAATGATTAAAGGTAAAGGTGTCTAATTGGTTAATGAATATGCGAATGATAATTATCGCGTATATAGCCACAAGAGGTTTATTAAATCTAATCGATTGATTTCAATAATAACTCAAAACCAATTTATTCTATTGTAAACGATGCTTTGTAATCGAAAGTTATAGCGTGTCTTTTAACTATATAACATCGTTCGCAATTAGAATGTCAGTGTTGTTCTCCGTGCTCGCCCTGGGTTGCGCGTTGCTCGTCCACCAAGCGGCGTCAGATGACAAAGCCGTTTCTTACTCAGGTTATCAGGTTTGGACAATCACGACTCGTTCGAACGAAGAAAGCCAGCTCGTTTTGAATCTCAGACAACTTTATGGTAGGGTATACAGTTATACACAGTTTAAGGCATTAAAACTTTGTCTGTTTCATTTATTCACGTACAAAACAAAACCAAACAAACAAAGGACTTGACGTATGGCAATGGCAAGAATTTCAATCCGCCGATGCTCCAACCGATCTTCTTGTTCCTCCACAACTCATAAAGGAATTGAAACTCAAGCTAAACGAGGCCAACATATCTTACGTAGTTAAGATCGAAGATTTACAGTCGGATATCAACGATGAAAACCCGAAGGCCAACTCCAGTTCATTCGATACGAAAGCAGGTATAAATATTATAGCCTACCCAGCATTATTGTCGTTATAGCCAAAAATTACGTATATTTTCATACTTGGTGGTGTTTTGTGCTTACCGTTTCATTTGAATTAAGGTCAGTAACTGATGAACAAAGCATTTCCCACCCAAATTTTGATGTAACGTATAAACAGTAAAGACGATTGTCTCAACGTTCTGTTCTAATGTTTCATGTGACGCGGGCGGACGCGGCTCTTTGTATAGCGCACAAAATGGATTGGATCAGCTATCACCGTCTAGACGACATTTACGGCTACCTGAATTACCTGGCTGCTACGTACCCAAATCTGGTCGAGTTAATCAATATTGGCACGTCGTACGAAAATCGGTCGCTCTACCTGGTTCGCATCTCCAACGCAACGGCTCCCGACAGTCAACCGGCCGTTTGGATCGACGGAGGTATCGTATATATACAATGAAACACAAAATCAATTTAAAATGAAATGTAAATTAAAACGCGTAGGCTAATATACTTTACAGCGTGCATTTAATTGTAATGACTAATGAGCAACGTGTTTTAAATTGTTATATATATAAAGGATTTCACGCTAGAGAATGGATTTCGCCCGCGCTTGCCACGTACATTATCAAGCAAATCGTTGAAGAACCGGCCAATGCGAAACTATTGAACAACATCGACTGGTACATTATGCCTGTTGCTAATCCTGACGGTATGTTTCTTCAATTCATTTACAATTGATAAGCACCTTCTCTAATTCATTTCGTAATTGCATACTAAAGGATACGAGTACTCACACGTGAGGAGCCGACTTTGGCGTAAAACTCGGTCGTTAACAACATCAGCCAGGTGCCTTGGTGTTGACCCCAATCGTAACTTTGATTTTAAGGTGATTCGTCTTGTATTCGTTCATATATTATTGTCGGCTTCTGATATATGCATTCAAGTGTTTGGTTTACACCGAAATTGTTATTTACAACATTGCGTATAATCGATCGTCTATAGTGGGGAGGTTCAGGCTCGAGCAGCAATCCTTGCTCCCAGGTATTTAAGGGATCGAAAGCCTTTTCCGAAGTGGAGACCCTTGCCTATTCAAAGTTTATCATCAGCAAATCTAAACAAATCAAAGTAAGCCAACTGATCCTTTTTCTAATATAATATACGCTATAGATACAATAACAATAAATTGTTACGTATACATATTTTATCATTTGTTTAGCTCTACCTAACGCTTCATAGTTACGGCCAAAAACTTCTCATTCCTTGGGGTTATAATCGAGAGTATCCGTCTAATTTCGCTGACATGTTGGCACTTGGCAATTGCGCCGCTTCAAAATTCAAAATATTCAAGTACGGTGTTGGCAATAAAGTCGACCTTCTCTATCGTGCTGCAGGTAATGCGAATGCTCTCTTCCTTTGATACAATGCAATTATAGTGAATTTTAATATAGGGAACTCTGCAGACTGGGCCAAGTCGATTGGCATCAACTACGTCTACACTGTTGAACTGCCTACCAGAGGGTTCGTTGTGCCCGCCTCCAACATTACACCAATAGTTCAGGATTTTTTCCCTGCCATCGATGTCTTTGCTACTAAAATAGCCACCCTAAAAGTTTAAATGTTCTACGTCCCCCCTTTTTCACACATGCATTTTGGTGAGGTTTAGCGTGCACAGCACTTCCTTTTTACTTGATACACCTATAAGCAAAGCAATAAATAGTATAAAAGTCTTTTTTATCACTATATCTTCACCTCGAAAGCGTAAATCTTTTTGTTTTTGTATACATTAAGTAATAGTATAATGTCCTATAGTTCAGAAATAACGCAAATAATTGCGCAGAAAATCGTTCATCTTATAACACCTGGAGTACATATAAAGAATGTCTGGAGAAAATCAGTTTCATTCTTTCGCGGACTATAATTGATAGAACGTCGATGTTTGAGCAATTAATTATGCAGTTTTTCGGAAAGAAACGACGTATCGTGTCATTATATCAATATTTTTCGAGATTTGAATGTGCTGCCTGGGGCGTTTTATGGCCGATGACAAAAGATGACATCTCACAATAAAGACTCGTACATATAGACATCTAGTGTATATCAAAGACTGAAGGGATAATATTTTATTCCATCAATTCAAGTTTATAGACTTAGGGCCGCAAGCAAGATCGATTAACACGCCTATATAATGCGAGTACACAACCTGATTTGAACAAAGAATTTCGTTTGGCTTCTTACCACCATCAGCACAGATGTTGCTGAACGCTCGCCTGTATATATTTAAATAAATCCGCATCCAAAAACGCACAGCGCAAACTGTAATGCTCTAAATATAAAAGAATATATAATGATTCATTATAATGAACTGCAAATCTGTTAACTTACCGTAAAATTACAACACGAGCTAAAAGAAGAATGCCGTCCAATTAGGGCGTGACTTTATAATCGCCTTCAAATTGGTGGTGGACTCGATGTAATATAATAGCGCACCAATAGCCGATCTCATTTCATTCGATACGGACTATACATCTTTTATACCGCTGTGGCAACTTTTAGAGACGTTAGTTCGATTGGATTGTGGGCTATCGACAAGTCTGACGCTGAGAACAAAAAAAAAAAAACAAAAAAAAAGGAAAAACACGGCAAATCCCGAGGAAAATAGGGGCCAGACGATTTTGATTGCTAATAGAAGTTTAGTACACCTCACAGTAGCCGATTCGGCCATAAAAATAAAAGAGACCTCTCTGAATTGTAAGAAAAGAAAAGAAAAAAAAAAAAAGAAAACTGCAATTGGCTGATGAAAGTGAATTACCCACGTCCGGTTGTTCCACGTTCACTGACCCCTGTCTAACTGGCAAAACCACTTTTCGTGACCGAGTTTCAGGCCATGATGAGAATTGACGTCAATTTACCATCTTTCTGTAGACGGGCAGCCATTTTTTTTTTTTTAATCGCACGACTGGCTGCGATTGGGTGAGTAAATTGCGATTCAATTGCTTCCTCCCAGCTTAAACAGGAAACCTGAGAATGAGTTTTCAATGAGTTGCCTTGTCTAAAAACATTCCGGCTGTCATGTCTCTTGTTGAGTTGTCACACGACGTATACCAACTGCCAACCTGTGTACAGAAAGAAAAAAAAAAAAACAATTGCCTCGCTAATTCAGAGTTGATTACTTTGCTCGGTCAGTGGCTCTGCAAACGTCAAATGTAAAAATTCCATTAACTATACGTATATATCAAACTCAATGTTGATTATAGTTGATGTTAGGAGCCATATAGCGGAATTCATTTGGGGCGCGCCATATTTCCTGCATCATTATATCCTATATATATACATCTAGCGAAAATGTATGTAGGATAACACAATATTAAAAGAACAAAACAAACAAGAATCAAAATAATTTTTTGTTTCGTTATAATTAAATGTTCTTTTTGTTTTCTTGCAAAGCGTTGTATTGGCATCTGGTAGGCGATTATTTTTTTTGTAATTATTTTTTTTCAAAAAAAGATTTTTTTTTTCCAGCTTGTTAAATGGTACTTTTAAAAGATTATCTGTTGAACAGTGTAGCACTTACACGATCCACGCTCTCATGAAAAAAAAAATGTAGGGGTGGGGGGGGGGGAATTTCAGTGCCATTGCGGGAGGGATATAAAGAAGGAGAGAAAAATTGTGTCTTGTTCTATATATGATTTTATGTTTTGTTTTTTGTGTTTTTTGGGGGGGGGGCATTTTTCATGTTTTTTTGTTTGTCGTGATCCTTTTTGTCTCTTTGTGAAATACTGGAATAAGGTATACAATTTTTTTTTTGAAATAGCGGGTAATTAGTATAGTAACAATTCTTTGCTTGTTTCGGGATTTTAAAAGGAGCATATAATTGAGGGAGTGGGGCCGGCGTTGTTTCCTTTTCTTTTTTTGTTTGCTTCTGTTGTTTGTGTGTTCATGTTGGGCGAGACGAGAAGAATTCGAAGGATCAGGAGATAGAGAGAGAGAGATATATAGGAGTGACAAAAAAAAAATGAAATATCATCCGCAACAGGATATAATTATAGATAAATGGTCGCGCAATATATATAATAAGTATAAGAGAAAATATGATGATCAAAGGGAGAGGGAACCTTTTCTTCTTTTTTTTTCTTTTCTTCTTTGTATTTATTTATTTATTTTTTTTTGTTAATTTTAGTTTTTTTTTATTTCATTTTATTTGCTTATATAATGTACTTAGAAAATTAAAATCTCAAATGGGAGGGAGGGCAAGAGAGAGAGAGAGAAGAGAAAATATAGGAAGAGGAGGCAGAGCAAAAATACCGGACGCGGCGACGGCGGCGGGGACAGGTATAGACAAAATCGTAATAATGCGTTCCAAATTTGCTGGATATCAAATATAGAACTCGGATTCATCTTCTTTGTTGAAGTACACAACGATTTTTCTTTTTGACTATCAATTTGTTATTTTGCTTTTTTGAAATATTTCATTTTCGCGCCACCGTCTTTGAAATTTGGCGCTTCGTTTATGGAAAATAGATAATCAAATCCTCTTTAGGGGTCGAGTGCGCTGCGATGGAGGAACACCAAAAGAATGAATGATCTTCACAAGAGAGTGAAGAATTCAAGAGATTTTTTTTTTTTCAAAATGATCGGCTTCAGCTGCAATTAAGAAGGGCATGTTGTCTATTTGTATTGTTCTCCCCCCCCCCCTTTTGAAACAAGATGTAATATACTGTGTTCATGATGCGTCAAATGAAACAAAAACATTCTACCTACTCGATCAGCGCATTTGAATATGAAATCAAAAAATAATTTCTTGAATCAAATCGAGAGAGAGAGAGAGAGAGAGAGAGAAAAAAAAAAGATTTGCGACTAGAAAAAAAAATGTTTCCGAGATTTCAAAAAATTTGGTTAAGTATATCGGATGATTTCAATCAAATGATTCGCTTGGCTAATGACTTCATCTTTCCTTTCATTTTTTTTTTTTCTTTTTCTCTTTTTCTTCTTATATCCTACATTAGCGTAAAAATTATACAGGGTCACTGGGGAAGTTGGTTACATGATGAACGAGAAAGAACGCGATGTAAAGAGCATCAAGAATTCATTTGTCCCATTCGCTTTCTGGGCTATTAGAAATTACGGTTGAGGGTTTTTCTTCATTTTTTATTTATGTTTTTTTTTTTTTTACGGGAGCGAGGGAGGATATATAAGGGGAAGGGGAGCAAACGGGAAGATTCATATAATCGATGGCACTGCAATGTTTTCTATTAGATCAACGAGAAGAACGCCTTCGTTTGGGCCTAAGTATATATTGGGAGAGAGCTACATGAGAAATGACTTCAAACTTGTCATGTTTTCGCGCTACGGGTTTTAATTCAATTCAGCCAAGCTCGCAAGCTCTTTGTGCTCGTCAAACACAATAACAAAAAAAAAAAAATCGATCCAATCCACACAAAAAAAAAAAAAAATTCATCTAAAAAACAAAAAAATTTCTTGATAGATTTAGCGAAATTTGAAAACAAAAAATGAACGGCTGGTTTCGGAAATGAACTAACTTTTTCGAATTCTACGATTCGCAAAAATGTGCTGGATTTTCAAATGTGGACCGCGATCGATCCGTTCATCGCACGAATTTCTTATATAGATTTGCTTTTCAATTTTTAAAAGAGAGGTAAGAGAAATGAACAAGGAAAGAGAGGTAACCTTTTTTTTTTTCAAAGTTCAACAATTCGCATCTAAGCGAAGTCGACGCAATGAAAAGGGCAAACTTCCGCTGGAGAAGGTGTTTAAATATAAATAAAAACAAAATTTATCATTAAAAAAAAAAAAGTCGTGAGATTACAAGTTGAGTCGAAATGGGAACAGACACTCGTTGAAAAACTAAAAAAAAAAAATCTTAAGTCTTTGGCTGATGATGTCGGACGTCAAAGTTTGTCCTGAATTTCTCTTCTGGAGATTAATTTTGTTTTTTTCTCTTTAGGGAATCGGAGGGGGATAAAGAGTTCCAAATAAAAAAAAATGAAGAGATTCTAAAGTCAATGGGAAAACACGAGATATCAACACTTTGCGTCACAAAGCCGCAGGATTACCGGCACTCGCCCACCATTCAAATAATTCAAAAAACAAAACAAAATGACTCATATTATGAGGGGGAGGGGGGGCATTTTTCATTCAACAATTCAGCCACAACGTATGAGGAGAGGAGAGAGTATTTGATGATATAAGTTTTTGGGACAGGCCGAGGAGATATAGTGGGGAGGCGCGTACAAGAGATGGCAGCACTATTCAAAATGAAGGGAGACTACAATTTTGACTAACAAATGATTGAGGAATGGCAAATTATCATATCAGACCCGAATTTTTGTTTTCTTGTTTTTATAAAAGTGTCTTGTTCCACTTTGAACAATGGGGGAATGAGATAGTGAGATCATATTGTGACAAACTGACTAGAATTGGTTATTCAAGCTTTGGCTCCAAAGTTCCATTGTTTTTTGTTGTTGTTCTTGATCCTGTCAGCATAGATCGTTCAAAATAAATGAAAACATTTTTAAAACCTGCAATACAAGAAGAGAATAACAGCATAATTGTATCAACATAATCTTCTTTTTGTCCTTTTGCTTCCTTGATTTTTGGTTTTGACTTCTTAATTCTTCTTCATTTTCAAGCTTTGCAGAAGACGACGCTGTTCGACTTCATCGCGGAATGCCACACGAAAAAGGTACAATTCGAATGTTTTGATGCATAAAACAAAAAAAATGCAGTTGTTGTTGATAAGAAATGTTTTTATCGTTTTCTCCTTCCATTTGTTGATTCCAAAACGAAAAAGAAAAGAAAAAAAAAGGAGAAACTCGATCACTTTCTTTTTTTGACACAAATCAACAGTCGTGTGTACACACAATCGTCTTCTTTTCTTCCGCCCGAAATCACATTTCTCTTGCCACACAAAACGAGTCTCTAAATGGATTTGTTTGTTTGTTTGGGTTTTTTTTCCCCTCTTCTTTGTGGAGGGAGGTTTACGTACAAAATCCCATCGCACTAAACTGTGAAGACGTTGATTTTTCTTCATTGATTTTATATTCTTTGGCAAAGTTTGGTCAAACACTTTCCTTTTTCCGTCTTCTTCCATTTCCATCCGCAATTCTCTTTCTTCCTAACCCCCCCTCCGAAAATTTTTAATTTTTTTCTCTCTCTTTGCTTTTCTTTTTTCTCGACGTGCTATTGTACAAAGGCAAGTCACGCGCGTGCCCGCGCTGAGCAGAGAAAAGCCGAAGATTTATGTTGGTTTGTTTGGTTTTGTTTTTTGGAGAGGGGTTGGTTGTTGTTTGTAGATATTTTAAAAAAGAAGAGAGAGAGAGAGAAAGCATGACTTGATGCTGGATTGCAACGCCAAGAAGAAGAAGAAGAAGAAGAGGAAGAAGAGGAAGAAAAACAAGGGCAAATAAAAGCCAAGAGGAACTGCAGAATTCTTGGTTCGTTATTGTCGTTAACTCCGAGTTAGACGAATGTCCCTTCCTTTTTTTTTTTTTTTTCATTTCCGGAGAAACAAAAGCCAAGAGGGAGGTTGATGATCAAGTTGTGTGACTGTTGCCGGAACTGTAACCAGAACTATCGCCGTACTTCCTTTTCTTCGAGAGACGAATTTGAAGAAAACCAAACCAAAAATAAGAGTGGGCACACGTCCCGTGGCCATCGATCTGTTTGGTTATGTCAGATTGCACACAGCACATCCACTCTCCGCCATTGTTCCACGCGTTCCACTTGCGTCCAACTGCCACACATCAACACGAGACATACGAAATTTCCACAGTGTTTTGTTTGTTTTGTTTTGTTTTTCCTTCTCAGCCTGTGTGCACAAGAATAAAACAAAAGCAAAATGAATCATTGAAAACCTGCCAACGATCGATCTACGAATGGAACACAATTTGAAGAAACATGGCAACAAGGTAGGACTGGTGATGTTTGAGTGTTACCTGTTTTAAATGATACGTTTATTTCAATGCAATTGTTTTGTGATGCATTCTTGCTATTACGTCCGCTGGCTCCAATTCACTTTCTGATGAATAGACTAGTAAGGTCGGTTGGCATCTTTGGGCCGTTTGAGCTGCACTTTGAGTCTCTTCATGCCAATCTGGAAGCCATTCATGGCCTGAATAGCAGCCTGAGCACTGGCCGGGTTGTCGAAACTCACAAAACCTGTCGTCAGATCGCATTACATGTTACACAAACGCATTAGACACGTAACAGACGAGGATCGATGTCATGGGAACGCGAGGAGAAACAAAAAAAATCAAATATATCAATAAATAAATTGAGAAAAGGAAGTAGATGTAACGTACCAAAGCATTTGCTTTGATTGGTAGCCCGATCGATAAAGACTTTGGAACTGATGACATTGCCGAAAGGTAGAAACATTTGCATCAGCTCGCCGTCACCAAACTCTTGTGGCAGGTGGTAGATGAACAAGTTGCAACCCTCGGGACCGGAGATGGAACATCCTGTGGCATCCCATCGCGATGTATCGTTTCCGGTGCGTAAACAGCCGACACCACAGCAGAGTAACAGTGGAATAAAGAAGGATTTAAAACAAAAAATAACAATACTTTAGTTTCTGTTTTGTGCAAATCAACTTGGATTTTGGGAGGAACAGGATTAGGATTAGGATTGAAAAGATAGCAGTAATTGAACGAGGGATTGTCTTCTCTAGAGATCTGTTGCTCTATATAGCTGCTGTTTTTGAAACCAAACAAGACTCCCAATTTAACTAACTATAGGCTACTATATGCGTCCCCTAAATGGATCTTCTATGTGCTCATGTCAAACAGGCTTTCATCAGGATTGTATGTAACTATTCCTTTTGTAAGTCAAACAGCTACACTAATACTATTTGTTTGATCAAATATGATTGCCGGAGGGGGATCTATGGAAATGGGTTAACGTATCATTGTGTCTAAAACAAGCAGCAAATAAGAAGAGACGTTAAATAATGCGGGACTCTTCGTTGACGTTCGATCGCATCAAACAATCTATATACTATAGATTCTATATATCAGAAAGTCGGTGCGCATTGGGTGTAGTTGATATCGTTAGACGACAAAAAAAAGCAACGAACGAGGAGATGATACGTTAATCCGTCGCATTGGTCTCGTTTGCTTTAGCTCTCGCTTCGTTCTCCATAGAAACGATCCGTCATTGACAGACTCCGGTAAAATGAGACCGAGCGAGAAACGAAACGAGTGTTTTTCTCTTTTTGGTTTTCGACGCTATGAAAACAAATAAACAGCATCGAATTTCACAGAGGGGCGAACAGAAAAGGCTGCATTAAAAACAAAATAAATATAGGAAAGGCAGCAAAAGTACGGGCTTTTGATATCAATATGCACCAGTGTAGTGTAGCGTATAGTATATATATACGATAGCTACGCATATAGAGTGTAAATTCAACATCGACGACACATCATGCGACACACGGATGCCGATACGAAAGATATGTACACAGGATATAAATGTATAGACACAAACATCCACATCGAGATATGAGACACCCACAGGCCACAGTCACGCACGGCACGTTTTCAATGTGATGCCAATGATGAACGTCGTGTGTCAAACTCAAAGAGGATCGAACCCAAAATTCCGCATCAACAAAACAAAACAAAAAACAAAGGGGAAGTATAAAACGTCTCTTAATATTAAAGTTCTATTTGTTTTTTGTTTCTTTTTTTTTTTTAGTTCGTTTGTTTGTTAGTTCGTATCCTGTTTCCCCTTTTCGTGAGATTGACGTCAAAAAACGAATAAGAAGGCTAGACTATAATAGAATAGACTGCTAAAGATCTTTGAGACTGGAGGGAAAGGGGACAGGATGGGTCACAGCATTTTGTTTGGGCGGGGGTTCTTGGCGAATTGGCTTACCGTGAGCGCTACCTTCGGTAGAACCTGGAGTCAGGGCGGAAACGTCGTTGCCATAGTGATGAGCCATGGGTCCGTACATGGCAGGATAGGCTGTCAAAGGAGGAAGCGAAACATTGCAATCGAATATTTGTTTTGTTTTCTTTTCTTTTCATTTCTTTCTTCAAATGTTTGGATCATTTGAAGGAAAAAATTGGGGAACATTGAGGAGAAACCAAGGAAGTAGAAAACCAAACGGAAGAAAGAAGTGTGGAAACAAAATTGGTTTCGAAGAGAAATAAACCAACAGGAATAAGAGCAAAGAAAAGGTAATAGAAATCGAGATTGGAACTCGATCAAGGAGAGAACCAACTTGGCTTTCGTGAGGCATAAACGAAAAAAAAAAACTGTTTGAGGACCTATATAGGCAAACGCTGTCAACTTCAAACGAGTAGAAAAAAGCGTTTAAGCTTGAACACGACAGTTGTTTTCTTTTTTCTCCGCCACATTAGTTCAGCGAAGAACCAACTTTGGCAATTCTTTCTTCTATGTATGCATCACTTTTCCCGTTTAAACTAATATAACTTCGCCCGTCCAACACGTTCAAACATGGCTATATCCTTTTGCTTTTCCCCTCGTTTCGTAATAATGCCCAACAGGTAGACTACATATATGATCCCCATTCCACGTTGCAAGTTAAATCACATCAAAACCAAATGAACCGGGCACGGAGAAAACAACAACAAGAAACGAATTTTGCTCGAAAAACAATTGACGTTCAATTAGAACGATATCAAGTTCTTGGCTTGCTCTGCAACCCTCTTGCTATATTAAATGCTGAAGGTTTGACCAAAAGAAAAACGGATAGAGTTGAACGTGCCAATAAATTAAAAAAAAAGGTTACGATGAAATGTAATAGGAACGATTAAAGGTGAAATGGATTTTGAAGTCAAAAGATGTGGCAAGTATAGGGAGGCAAACACCAACGTGGCATATCCCGAATAGAGAACGATGCGGGAAAAATATAAAAAAAGAGAAGAGGAAATTCGAAATCAATAATGATTGCGAACAGGCATCAGACAGCAGTTAAAAGAGAGAAAGAGAGAGAAATGGAACAAGTGATGAGCGCGCACATTGAATCGATCACGAATCCAATCTAAAACGAGAGGGATGCTGGTTCTTTGCTGCCATTGTTATAGCACGTCGGGGAGACGAAGAACGGAGAGAGTCGATCGGCAAAATGAAGGTGTTACAATGCAAAGAGATGAAAGTTGATGTTCCAAGTTTGCATAACGGAGCATTATGTCGTGGGGTTAGTTTTAGACGCAAAAGAAGTTCATGGCATGCAGCATTCGACAGTCATTGAATTTCCGGGTGATAGTGTCAAGAAAGCCAAGTTTTTGGGGAAAGAAAAAAATGAAGAAAAAGAAAACACATTGGACGAGTAAATCATCCTTGAAAAAAAAAGAAAAATCAAAGAAAATCAAAGAAAAAACAAAACAAAAAAATTGTGAAAACAGCAAAAGTCGACTTTAAATTGTAATCATAATAATAAAAAAAAAAAAAGAAAAGCGAAATAAAAAAAAGTTGACCTACCGACGCCGGGGTAGGTTTGAAGTGCCGCGAAAGCGGCGGGCTGAAGCGCCGCTTCGCCATTGGCCAGTCCGCCGTGTGCTAGCACCAGTAAAGAGGGAAGATCTGCTTTGATTATTGGTGGCACCATCTCAGAGTGTGTTGCACCTACTAGATGGGGGGATGTCTCGCATCCGACCGCACGCTATTTTTTTTTTTATTTTTTACGTCTTTCTCGTTCACGCCTCTCTCCCCCCTCTCGGCTTTCTTTATATCCTCCTTCTCACTCATTTTTTTCCAATAAAAACCCAGTGGCTTTCACTTCCTTTCCGACACCCTTTTACGACGTACAAGGAAAACTTAAAAAAAAACCACACACACACCCACACACACACACACACACAGAGACACAAACAAGAGCTGCCTGCCGATCAATTGCAGACATCACGCCGAATAACCACCATCACGAACGACCATCAGGCAGCTAGCACGCAGACTGTTATAGCGGTCGAAAGATCAATGGACGTGGCTTTTATTTTATTTCTTTTTATTTTCTCCTCCTTTTTCTGCTCTGATGTGCCCTCTCTTCGTCTACTGGAGCGTATCTTTTTCGTTCCAGCGTGTCGAATGGACGAATAGAAGAGCAATTACAGAGGGGAGCCAAGGCGATCGATGAAGGCTTTTTGGCTTGGCGGAACGCTCAACAGTCGGATCGTGACGTCACAGAAACAAACAATAAAAATAAAGCCGTCGGGATGGATAAAAAATGGCCAATAAAAAAAGAGAGAGAGAGAGAGAAACGAATGACGCAGGCGAATAGCGATGAGCGAGAGAGAGGAGCCGCATGAAGAAATTGAGAACTGAATGCAAATCATATGCGAGACACACCCCCTTTTTTTCTTCTTTTCCAGCCTTTTTTTTTGTTTGTTATTACTTTATACCAACCCCGAAATACGTTTGTTTTCTCGAATTTCAAAATGTTTTATGAAATTTCCGCGTTACAAAAAATAAATAAATAAATAATGATTTTACATGTGACTGATGTAGAACAGTTGAGAGAACGAAAGTATTTCGGGGCGGATGATTATTTTCGTACGAAACAAAACTGCAATCGAAATAGATTTTGAAAGAAAAGCATAGGAGACTCACGTGAGGGATAACCCTGAGCTAGACCGTTGTAGACAGACGAAGGATCTTGTCCGTTTGGTCCATTTTGGCCGTTGGCCGAATTGGGGGCCATTCCGAAATTGGGCATCGTAGGCGATGGGATGGACGACAGGCCACCGTTGACCTGACCCCCCGATCCTGTGCCTATTTTTTATTATTTTTTAAAAAATATTTGATCATATTCAATTAAATAATCGATATGTAATTCAAATGCCCTTTTATTTTCTTTTTTTTTTTTTTCTTAAAGAAAGAAAATGCATTTGACATTCAAATAGAAAAGTTGAGCAAAGGCAGACCTTGTGCAGAGGGAACGACACCCGGGCTGGCGATGCCGTTGAGAGCTGATGGCGGAATCTGCGTGGCAATGGCCATGGGCGCGGCTCCAATGTAGGCTCCTCCTCCAGCGGCGGAAGCTGCTGCCATGATGGCTGCTTGCTGCTGTATCAACTTGCAATGTAGTTTAAACACATCAAATTCCAAAGCCACAAGAGCAAACAAGTCCCACAAAATTATATAGCTGTTCATCTTTGAACCAATTTAACATCTGCCGCCGTTCGTCGCTCAACAAAAAATGGAAACCAAACATAAATAATAAAAAAAAAAACAAAAAAAACAAAAACAAAAAACAAATTGCTCACCTGAGCGTAGGATCCGTACGTTCCAAATTGATTGAAAACGAACGGATGGATGAGGCCCATGTTGCCAGCCATCTGCTGCATTCTCCTCAGCTGTCGCTCCTTCTCCGTGTCGGCGAATTTCACCACTAGGCTCGAAGATGCACCCTGGTTCATTTGACAATAATACTAGCGCTCTCAGTCAAACCGCCATCCACAGTACAACGTGAAATACTAAGTCATCTTCCCCGGTCCTTTTCGCCCTTAAACCACTATACACAACGCATTCATTCCCGCCCTCTTCATTATCATTCCGGACATGGTTCGCATCACGCCAAAATACTTGGAGAGAGAGAGAGAGCATCTCCACTCTCTCGAACCACTCACAATACAGTCGACTAGCTCCTTCATTTTTTAAACTCCCCTGGTCCTTATCCCTGTGTGAGTGTGTGTGTTCCAGCTTCTTATCTTTATTCCTCCGTGTGCCAGTTATTTCATACGACAATGGGCAGACTGGGGCGGGCAACAGCCGCGAACGTGCCTTGCGTAGAGTTACGTAATCGAATATAGTACGGTGGGGGTGGGGGCTAGAAAAAAGAAAAGAAAGGATAGAGACGCGGAGGAGTACAACAAAAAAAAAAAAAGGGCCACTAGCAGAATGCGCAGGCAACGCGAGAAAAATGGCCTAATCGGTTTACAAGATCCGACGGGGTTCATCATCCTTCGTCAAGAAATTTCCCGTTGGCCTCGTCTCAAATTAGGATGGTGAAAAGGCCAAAGAAAGGACAGCACCTTGTTTAGCATTGGAAGGCGGGACTGTGACGTGCTGTCAATCACCAATTTTTGTGTGTGTGTGTGTGTGTGTGTTAAAAAGGAAGCCAAGAGGACGCGAGAAAGAAAGAAGAGAAAGGAACGAAACGTTTAAAAGAAAAGGGGAGGAAAGTATAAAAGAGAACTCGACTGTTGTTGGACTCTTAATGTCAAATTAAGCTAATGACCTACGGCTAGTGGGCGGCTAACGTGCAACTAGGGCTGCGCAATCAATCCATCATGACCAGTCAGATGCATAGAGGGGCAGTAGGGGAGAGTGTGCGACCGAGTATGGAAACTTTATCGCAGCACGTAGCCATAATTAGCTTCATCGCACTAGAAAAGCGGAAACGCATAGAAAAGAGCCTTTTTGCCCTGCCTTAGCAACGAAACAAAAAAACAAATGGCTTCCTATATACACACACAGCACAAAGAAAATGAAATATGGATATCGATCGATCGACAAGGCTAAACATTTCTATTATTTTTCAATCGGAAACATGATGAGAAATTTCATTGAATCTGAACCCTCTGAAGACGTTTCGAATAATTTGTTAAATATAGAGCAAGGTGTCCTATAGCGAGAAGAAAGAACTCAAAAGGAAAGGAAGGAAGCCTCAAAAGAAATGAAAGGGAAAAGAGCAATTGAACCAATTGCCTCTTGTGTGTGTGTGTGTGTGTGATATTACGCCATCGTATGTTATTTGACTAACGAAAGGCGTTGCGCGCAGCTCGAGTTTAGAGCGACACGTTGGCCGGCACGGACTGCAATACATGCCCGCCGGCAAACCGAGCGTGAGTTAAAGGGGCGAGATGATTATCCCGCCACACAGCCCAATGATTTATAACTAGACACTTGGCGTCACCATAAATTCCGACGCCATAATACAAAAGGGGGGAAAGAAAAAAAACAAAACACACACACAGCACGCGAGACGACCGCCGTCTGATCCCCTGCCTTTCATATTCATATATACATACCATCGTATATAATCGTTGTGTGCTCGCTAAACTGCCTGGTTTGTTCTGCAGAACGGGGGAGGGGTGATGAATAGAAGAATAGAAGAAAAAGAGAAAGGCCAAGAAGATTTGTTGTTTGATGACACTGAAATCAGCTGAGAAATGTGTTGGAAAAGAAAAAAGCCAGGGGCATGTATACCATTGACTTTACGTTCTAACGCGCTCTCGAGTCAGAGAATTGTGTATGCAAACATCCAACGCCAAGTAATGAGAATAGAATCAAGCAGAAGAAAAAAAAAGGAGGGGGGGATGAAGCGCAAAAGAACGAGAAAAGGCAGCCCGATTGGGGAGCGAGGCAAGTCAACTCATGAATGCCCAACAAGGTTCCCCTCTTTTGAAATATTTCAACTGTGTTTGGCGCGTGATGCACACGTCTACTAGTTTCCCTCTTCCCCATGATTTCGTGTCGACAAATCAAAATGCATCGCTTCTCCTTGCCCTCCCCCCCCCCTCAAAAATAAAAAATAAAAAATAAAAACTAATTTTGGCTGAAATATTGGCATTGAATAATGTCAAACAAACAAAAAAATCAGCAATACGAACATCCCGCGTGATATATAGACCAATATCATCCTACCCCGACTTTAGAAACATCTCAAACTGCCTTTAATATTTGCGGTATAGCCTACAACCTTGCTTCGATTCTCTTCACATCCATTTCCATACAATATCATACGTTCGCAACATCAGTGGCTTCTTCTCCCCACGCGGAGAAGCCTCTCCAGTATAGTCTACATTGTAGTGCAACTAATGAAATCGACCGTAGCGAGGGTAGCATTATAAGTCCATATAGGCCAAACTGAATAAATGAAACATATAGAAACAAAAAGAAGGGGAGGTAGCCCTAGCGCGTGTTTGCATGGTATATAGACTACATAGTAGTATTGTATATACGTATATACTTATTACCAAAAGTTATTGAATTTCATAAAACAGATTAAATATATACATATATATATACGTATAGCCTATATACTGCAGAGAGTGGATATGTGTATAGGGAAACCTTTATACTTTGCGCTGCCAGGGTAACGTCTGAAGTGTTGCCCTGGTAACGTATCCCGGGCGCGTGCAATTGTCCCACTGGGTCGCAACGAGGCTAGGAGCAAAGCCTTGGGGGTGGGGGAGGAGCTAGACGATAAAGGGCAACAGGAAGGAAAGAAGGAAGCAAAAAAAAAAAAAAGGAAATAAAAATAAAATAAAAAGTAAAAAGAGTGGGTGGAAGAATCGGGGTCGAGATGATTAGATTTCAGTAAACAGATGCTGCGCGCTCCGTTGGAAACTAATTAAAAACGCTTAATGAGATCGGATACGCCCAGGCGAAAGGTTACCGTAGTAACCGGTCTCGAATAAAAAAAAAAAAAAAAGAGTCCTTAAAAAAACGTTGAGCCATTTTGTTTTAAAGCTTCTTCTATATATCCATCTCGCATCTTGCCATCGCACAGCGCCAAAACTCACGGCCAGCATATAATTGACGAGGACCGGGGGAAGAGCTTTAACTTTTCTCTTCATCCTGTAGTATACGACCAACACATTGATACTATCCCCTCCCCCCTTCCCCATCCCCGAAAGCAAAAAAAAAAGAGAGAGAGACAGCTCTTAACTCTTCATTTCTAATACAAAGGGAATAGTTTGTGTGTTTTGCGTGCGTGTGTGTGGCATATACTCACGGGCATGGTCTGGCTCCCGTGCAAACTGTTGATGGCCGTCTGGGCTTCGGCGTGAGTGCTGAACTTGACGAATGCGCAACCTAAAACAATAAAAGGAGAAAACAAAAAACAGAACAGACATGTAAAAAACAAAAAACAAAACAAAACATAAATATAGTAAGAGCCAACGCTTTTAAAACGGGACGGCGACGTCCGAAAATGAGAGAAGGATATCGAATTGAATGCGCATGTATAGCATATATAAAGACAGAGCGACACGAGCACTTCATTTAATGTATGCAGGCCGACAAGTATGGGAAAAGAACAGAGAGCCAATGACAGGGACAATCGTATTTTATTACATCTATAAGCTGATATTCGCAGCGGCGATGCTGCAGTTGCTTTGAAAGGCAAAAGAGGCGACCGGGGCCCATATCGAGGCCAGAACTTGCGTTTATAACTCGATGATATAAATCAGGTTGACATCGACCAGCCAGTCCTCCTCAAAGCGAGAGGAGATAATTGAATGAAGAAAAATGGGGGGGGGATATTCGATCGGTGCGTTGTATTCAAAAAAATAAAATAAATAAAATGCAAAAAGAAGAAGAGCCGATTTCGTGTGAGCTGCTATTGTGCATCTGTAGGCATTGATATGGCATTTGATATGGCATGCAACATACTACTCTCTGTCCCCATTTCCCCTCCCCCCAACTACATCCTCCCAGTATAATACTCTCCCCACTGCTCTTCGAAGCCTTCTCGTGTTACTCTCATTTCCCTCTGTTCCCGACGTGCCTCCTCGGAATACGTAAGATTTTATTTTTCCTTTCCTATACTCTTGCTTGAAGCCCTTCTAGGTTTGGTTGTCCCTGCAGACGAGTATAATAGCGAACGGCAAAGTGGAATGAAAAATAAATATATAGAAGCTGTGTATACTTGAAATTGATGCGGAATATAAAGGGACCCCAATCCTTTCTCAACTTCCCCATTTTGGCTATTGCTTACACAAGCTGAAGGACGATTGGTTTTTTCTTTTTAATTCGATTAAACAAGCATGCCTATCTCTTTTTCTATGCTTCTTATTTGTTACTAGCCAATACCAGCAGTAGATGCGAACAGATCAGTGTAACACCTCGCCTCAATCCAATCTTCGTTCCACCCATTCAACGTTTGTATTCTATACCAATAGTTTCAACTTATACCGTGGCTATATTAATATAGCCTTCAATTCTATACAGTTATAGACATTCGACACTTGTGGAATGAAGACGATTGCCCATCGTCAGCGCCAGCGTTTGATTCCCGTCAGTTTATACTATCTAGAAATACAGCAAAGGCCGATTGAGAGGGCGCTATATACTCGAATGCTCTTGGCTGTCAAACTGTCACACGATCTCTTGTTTATATATACATGTATATATCCAACGTTGCTATCAGCCTTATAGCAAAATGTTTTGTTTCGTGCGCGTCTTCTTTCCGAGCAACTGCACATCGCCAAGCTCCGAAATTGCTACGATGGGTCGTCTGGATTTTAATCAACCGGTTGGATCGAGTTACACGTCACAGCGAATACGGGCGAACGCTGCGCGTATACATAAAACCAAAGACTTTGAGATATATACCGAAACCGGTTGATGCTTATACATACATTTATACTAAATGAACTGGATATAATACAGTAGCAGTCTATCCTACATACTGTATATTTATAACATCCATACATATATACTGGTATTCAATTGTATTACAGCCTGCGGCGAAGCGGAGCCTGCTCTATATGCCACGGAAGGAATAAGAGAGTTGCTCGCTGCTGCATAAGCAAGCGGCACCCAGAACTGGCCTGGGGCATTTTGCCTGCTCTATGTAGTCATCGCATCACGCATATGAAATGCACAACAGCATCATACATACATAGATGAAATCGAATTGTTTCCCGGCTGAGTTGACGTGGGCATGAGCAGGAAAGAAAAGAGAAACGGAGGGATCCCCTCCGGAAATCAGCCGCTACCGGTCCTCACTTCCTTTTCTTCTCCTCTTAATCAAAAAGTGGCAACAAAGCTTTAAAAAAAAAAAAACGCACTCTATGTATCATGCTCTCTATTTTCTCACTGTATATTCTGTGTGCTCGCCGGATGAATCGGAAATGACTAGGCGCGATGGGCCGTGCATAAAGAGCCTTCCCCTTTAAATAGATCTAACTGTGTATGACTTCACGCCGAGTGTTACGCGCACTTTAGCGGCTCGTGATTGAATCGTGTGCAAAATGGAGGGGCATACAAGATTTCCCATTGAAGCACTTGCAGATGATTGAGAGATTAAAACGTCAGAATGTTGCGTCATCAAAGCGTTGCGCTGAAACGTTGCAATGCAACAAGTCTTAATGAATTTTCCAAACTTTGGGCGCAAAATGGATTTTCAGTAACGTGGTTCTCTTTACAAACTGTTTTTCTTTCTTTTTATTCATTTTTTTTTTTCATTTGGAATTGACTTAAATCTCACAACTTTTGATTTAATTTTTCTCATTTCATTTCCCCATCATCTTGACGCCGTTCATCTTTCAAATAACGTTCAATAGTAGACTAGACTATATACAAGGGCCGATGGATATGGAAATCTGACGATGAGATTCAAATCACTAACATCTGCTCTTGGTCGTTCATCAATAATTCCACAGTCAGGAAATAAGAACCATCGGGAGATACATAAGACTGGCGCTGCCCTGGGTTTTTGGTACCGTACGTCTTAAGCTGTTTGTTACACTTGTAAATAAGACGATAATTGATGGCGTGCGAGTGACAAGAAGGAAAGAAGATGATTACACAGCTATACACAGCCGCGAGTTGGAGGGATAGTGGGCGTTCTCCGAGGCGCAATGTATTGCTCTACATAAGGAGACAATAACGAGTTCACTTGTTGTGTGTAGACGTGGCCTCGCACAGCTCTCCTGGGCCAACCGGCAACAACAACAAAGAAAAACCACTTTAGATCGAGGGGCGAAAACCCATTCTTTTCTCGCTCGCTATCTCGAGGGGGTCAGCACGGCAGTCATACGAAATTGCGACATATTGTAGACACTATAGCCTACATATGGCCATGCGATGTTATTTGTTGCTTTTCCTCGTTTCTCCATTTTTTGTTGTTGATGTTGTTCTAGTTTTTATACTTTCCTCGTCTTGGCTGGCACGTTTTCTTGTATACATTTGTTTGTTTTTGTTTTGTTTTTTTCATTCCCCCCTTTCTTCTCTTTGATATTATTGCATTTTCTGCAGTGCGAACGTGTAATTCGATTGCCAAGACCTC
Source organism: Daphnia magna (assembly GCF_020631705.1). Classification (NCBI taxonomy): domain Eukaryota; kingdom Metazoa; phylum Arthropoda; class Branchiopoda; order Diplostraca; family Daphniidae; genus Daphnia; species Daphnia magna. The sequence continues at coordinate 7,347,592 of NC_059186.1, read as the reverse complement.
CTTTTATTTGCCTTATTGTTTATTGTATTTGGTTAATGCATTGTATAAATACTATATATATATATTTATTGATAGATTGTATTGCGAGGGGATAATAAGTCGAGCGTTCGGTTCTGCAACATTTGTCTTTAGCTGCTAGCGCCTTGCGCTGCAGGTGGAGAGGAGGGGACGACCAAATGCAGTTAACGCAACAGCCACCTGGGGCATCGTTCCAGCCCATTACTCTCTTTCTCTATATATATACTGTACTTGCTACATAACTCTGCGCATATTGAAGCGACAGCCGCCTCTTACATCGTATATATAACCCCCCTCTCATTCTTTTACTTCTTTCAGCTCTTGATTGCATTCGGCAACACTTGATTCGACTGCAAATCTATAAAAGAGATGCACGCGTCACTGGCGGTTTGATCAACGTCAACGTTCTTTCATTTTGTTTGCGTATATTTAGGCCTTCGGAGCGGGGGAAACTTAAAGGCACACAATAAAATTCAGTTGCCCTATCGATTTATACGACCATCGTTTCGATATAAAAGGTCACTGCTGTTCATATATGAGGGTGATGCTTAAGTCGGCAAACGCGAAGAGTAAAAACAAGACAATAAAGAATATAAATTCAAAGTCTGACCTTTACTCTGTCCGTCTGGGCCGCGAAGAATGGTGCATTCCTCGATGGTGCCGTATGGTAGGAACAATTGTCTGACGTCTTCGTCCGTCTGCTGCTTGCTGAGCATACCCACGAAAAGCTTACGATCCTCTGAAACGAAAGCACAAAATCGAACATCAACGTTAAGCAATCGGCCGACAAATTGGGACGCCAATGAAACGGGAAAGGTTATATACAACACCACCACCATCGCAAAGTGCAACGATAACTAAATTGATTCCAATCTAAACGTGCTCTTGCAAATTGCGACATTCTTGTGCTGACAATGCTGTCCACGAGATCTATACACAACAAAAGAAGGGGGGGATAAGGAATCCGTATAGGCACGTGTGAGTAGCGTTAAATGGGTCGGGATTTAGAGGCAAAAGATTCCCGAATAACCTTTAAAAAAAAAGGGGTGCGGGATCTAGATATATTCAGTGGATAGAACGAGAGAGAACGGTGCTCATTGTCAATCCCGGCTGCGCACAATAGGTCCTCCTCGTAGAAAAAAAAAAGAAAAAAAGGGCTGCGAGCAATATCTTTTACGCGTGTTAAGACTCCCTGGACGAGCTCTTCTCGTCAAGAAAGACGGAACGAAAAAGAGGGAATGAAGGAGGGATAAAATAAAAAGGAGGAGAATAAGAAGAAAATGAAACACAAAGAAAATGAATATATCCTACGTATATATAAGACTGCAGCAGAGGAAGAATTTAGCGATAAAAGAGCAAGGAGGATGTAGCGTTTTATAACAGATCCTGTTCCATATATATATATATATATATCTACACACATTGGATGAATGGAACCCAAATCCTGTATGGCGATCGTTAATTTGCAGAAGAAAGCCGGGGCTTCCAAACAGCCTCACGAAAGTCTTTTTCTCTTTTGTGTATATAGATTTCTGGTTGCTTCTGCTTCTGCTGCTTTCATCGCTATTGAATCTCTTTCGCTTCATCAATCGCACTGCTATAGGGCATTAATAACGTTAATTGATAGGCCCTTCCTGGCCATCCCTATGTATATAATACACAGTATATGCAAGCTATAAATCTCTCCGTGCGATGACTTTTCTCCTACCAACCTTTCACGTTTGTTTTTTGTTTGTTTTTTGTTTTTTTGTTTTCCTTTTCTTTGATAATTCGGATGGCTCCTGGCTATATACGATTCCCCAGTATCTAATCTTGTACGAGAATAGACGAGCTTTTTGACCAGCATGCAGCAACCATCTCTTCTTTCTTTCTTAGAAATTGGAAATCGTGGGGTAGGGAAAAGAGACCGGCAAATCATATTAGATCGCACGCTCAAACGGACTCAGCCGACCATTCCATTTTGATTTTTTTCCAAACATTATTGAGATTGCTGGGCTTATCCGATCAAAAGTTTTCAAGCGCGTTATGTACACACTCTGAATTGCCACTTATTGCAGCGAAACCTTTTTCTCCATAGTTTTTCGTTTTCGTTTTAGCTTTTCATTTTCTTTTAATACTGAAAAAAAAAAAAAGAAAGAGATGAAGACACTAACACAAAAACTCATCACTCGAGTCGCATCGACGGGAAGCAGCAGTTCCAGCGAGGGGAAAAAATGTTATTGCTCGATATTAATTCGCCGAGACGATGACGAACAGACGCACCGCTCGCAGCAACCAGAATAAGGGAGGGAGGGGATCTATCAATCTAGGTATATTGAACATCAGGATGTATATATATTGAGCCAAAAAAAGAAGAGGGGGGGAACGAGAGCAATATCACGAGAATGTTGATCAAAGAAAAGAGAAGAGGAAAATATATATTTAAAAAGAAAAAAACGAGGATAAAACCGGAAGAAGAAAAAAAAAGAAAAGCAATTACAGTAGACGGAGATACAACGATCAATCAAAACATAAAAAAAAACCAACCCCCCTCTAAAAAAAAAAAAAATGCGAGATGAAAAAGAAACGCCTTACGAACATGATGATCATTTTAGTACCACGTAGGCTTATACTACGTTTAAATACAAAACACGTGTACGCTGATTGCAACAGTTTTGACCAATTTGGGGCAATCAAGGCCTGTGTATATTTTAAGTAACAAAAGGTTTATTAACGTTTGCTGTATATAGCTATACGTATATATATACAGCAAACACGTATATAGCCATCGTATATAGCGATTGGTATAGACGCATATACTGTTAGCTCTCCTGCGGGGCAGCGAAATCATTAGTATGCATCTCTCGTTTACGTCTATATATACTGTATATACCTCCCTATCTATACATTATTACTATTTTCGTATTTTTTTTTTTAAATCTTTTTTACTTCTCCGAGTTTTGCACGAAAACAAAGCACAAACTGCTGCTGGCCCTCCCCCCCGAAATATATCCTGCTTGTCTACTCGGCACGTCTAAATGTCGTTTGTATAATAACAGACAAAGGCGAGTTTGTTAGCGTTGCTTGGCCAACACCCCTCTAGGGTAGGGATGCTGATGTTATTGTTGTCTGACGATGACGCGGGGTATATAGACGATGGAAACAGAAGGTTGGCAAAACAGTCAGCAACAGCAGGCCAAGAAAGTGCAGGCCAATATTAAATAGGAGAGCGAGATTGATTGGGCGCCAGCGCAAAATGTTGCAGCATCGCAACCAGGACGCCGACAACCCTGTATTGGGTGTGCACGCACGTTCTTTTAACGCTGCACACACACACATTGCGTTCCGCACATTTAAGGCAGCCATATTATTACACGTATGTCTTCTATTCCGCCCACGGGCTAACGTCCAACCCCGCGGGAGTGCGTGCTATAGATGCCTTTGTGTTGCTCTATACATTCATTCTTGCTTCTTCTTATTCTTCTTCTTTTTATTTTTACTTCTTTGGGCTCGAATAATGACGCCATGGATTGCCAGGCCGTCTAAACTTGAATGACGCTATCCTCCCAACAACCAGTGCAAGACGGATCGAAAACGGCCGAGAAACGAAAGCCAAAAAGAATTGGGACGGGGGAGGACTATAATCCCACCGCAATCATTTCGTGCGGCTTCCCATACATCCATTCGAAAAAAAAAAAGGAAAAAAAAAATGGTCTACAAGCGAAAATGATTTTTAAATGTTCTTTTCCGCCTTTACGTTCTCTGCCTAATCGAATGTGTTTACACGTTAGGTCCTATATAAATACAGTACGTCTTAGAAAAAATTCTACTCTTTTTCTTTTTCTTCAACAACTGGAGTGGCAAAGCAAAATGAAAAAAAAAGGGGGTCGATTTATCTGAACGTCACGAGATCCATGGCCGCCCTGCCCGAAACAGCAGCAACATTAAGTTTAATTAATGCGTGCGCGACACACGCAGTCTGGCCTCACACGCTCGCTTTATTCCTACTAACCCTCTTCTTCTTCTTGTTTGTTTTTATTTTGTTTTTATATTCTTTATTCCAGACGGGTCTATATATAAAACAAAACAGAACGCAGACCAACACCGGAGAGAAAAATATAGAGGGACGACGGTCCACAACTTTATATTATATTACATATTTTTGTTTTATGTGTGCATCGCTTGTAATAAGAATAGAAAGAAGAAACACTGGCCTGATCGATGGCTGAAAAAGAGGGGGAATAAAGGAGAGTGTATAGTTGGCAATATTAAAGGCGGAAGGGAATGTATAAATGCTGCATACATGGCCAGCCACTATATATACGTATATACAAGCGAGCTGTGTATATAGAGGCACATCAAAAAGAAAAAAAGGGCAACGTATTGATGTCCGACTGCGAGCCATTTGGTTATGACGATGGGCCAACACGCACACGGCGGCCGACGCCAATCGGCGTATAATAAGACAAGGTGCTGGAATAAATTTGGGCCAAGTGGTGCGTATATTATATATAGACACTTACCTCCTCTGTTGTCGCTGTCTGCTGGTTTCACTTGAATAGGACGGTTCATCTGTTCACCAACAAAAGAGAAAGAGAGAAAGAGAGAAAAAAATAAAAAATAAGAAAAACATTTTGGTTTAAATTAGATTCAAATGTCAAGTGCATACACTTTAATCATCAATTCCCTTTTTCTTTCTGTTATGAATTTAGTCAAGTAGACTCAATAGGCTTCTATACATTAAATGGTCTCCTATACAATAAGAGAAACTCTTTGTCCTCTAGTGTCTGTACTTTGTTGACTTGGATGTCTAACATGTCAGAAATTTACGTTGACATTTTTCTTTGTTGATGGCCCCTCTTTTAAAACACACAATCAGCTGGGTTCTTCCATTTAAACAGCAACACAAACGCGGTTAAAAAAGCAATAAGATATTTTTTTTTTTTATTTTCAAATCCAAAATCAAAAGAAGCTTTTTCTTTTGAAAGAAATCGAGTTGTCGCCATCGTTACGCCTGTCGGTCGTGTTCTTATATACTTGCGAGGCGAAAAGAGAGAAAGAGCTCCATCTGTGTATAACGTACAGCAACGAATCGCTTTCCGAAAGAAATCATGCATGAAGACGTCGTATGGTCACCCTCCTCTTTTCTCTTTCTCCCTGGAGCCAAAGAAAAGTGAGACGGGCGACAGCTGAACGACCAGTGACTGGTCCTTGGGGCTGACAACTCGATCAAGTCGTCGGCTTTTTACAACGAGTGGTTCTGGTTTATAGTACGTCTATAGTGAAACGGAAGTCAACTTGCCTTCCGCCTCGGACAAGCCAAAAGAAAAAAAGAAAAAAAAAAGAAAAAAACGTGTTGAAGAGGAAGGAGCAATTGAAAGACCGTCTATACATGTCGACTGGTTTCGATTTGATTTGATTCCACCAACGAGACGACGGTTCCTCTTCAACACCGGAGGGCGATATATGAAAGAGTCAAGTGAACAACACGCGAACACACTCTTCGGGAAAGCGACAGAGATCCGCTCTCCCATTTGACACTCGAGTTGGCCGTAGACTCATTAGTTGGCCGACCGAGTTGGCCCTTCTCTTTTTCACGGTCCATCTGAGCCCAATTGGCGCTCTCGTCGCACAGACGCACGAGCGCAAAAACAAAAAAAAACAATAAGCATCAAGAGAAACGACGAATCAAGCGTACGTTGCTTGCCCCCCTTTTTTCTGTTTTAGAGCCCCTTTGTGTGCATGAGGGGCTCTAGCTGAGCAACATCTAGACCGTCCTTCCTTTTTGTGTGTGTGTGCTAACGCAGTTGCGGGCTCCAATCGATTGAAAATCTTTGAGGGGTTGTAAGCCGATTTCATTATACACAAGGAGGCAGCAGTCGCCAAGGATTTCAACTGTTGGAGCACGTAGCCAAAAGCCCGTTCGCCGTTCATTTCGTTTCCATCTCACTCGATTTCAATAATTTCAAGGAACAAGGAGCCGTGCAAGAGATGAACGTTATCGATCGTGCTGTAGTTTCATTGTGGTGGGAAAGCGCCAATTGGAACGGCGGGGGAAATGCAAAAGTTTTTTGATCAAAAATGACAAGATGGAAGACGACGACTTTCTCTCTTTCTTTCTTTCTCCATCTGAAATGAACACGACAGTTATCATCTCGTTCTTTTTAAAACGAACAAGATTTTTAGACGCATACATTATAATAAAAGAGTCCGCCCTTTCTATGCTCTATTTGCATGATCTAAAGTCGCAAGTCACTTGCAACTCCGAGTTTCTGATGACAGTAATGAAGGCGCCAAGCGCTGGTTGCGGGCGTTCCTGTCTCCCATTTGGTTTTCTGTTCATTACGTTCGATCTTCAAACGAAAATCCTGTCTCTCAAGTTATCCCATCTTTTGCGTCACTCGTGTAAGCGTATAGCTTCGCATCGCACTCTGATGCCCGACTGATTGCCGTTCTTCGCCCCCTCCTTTTTTGCCTCTATATAATGTACGTAGCACCCCGTCATCTCCCCAACTCGTCTTTCTCTTTCCTTCGCTAGATGCGAGCTGATGTCGCACTTTACTATCGAAAAATAAATCCTTACGGTTCCTAAGATGCTCGTTCCCCGAGAGACTTGCCTCGCGAGACCTAATTAAAGCCGCTCTGCCATTGCGCTTGCTACTGCTTGCTGCTGCTTGCTGCTCGTTATAACGAGAGACCGTCTCCGACTGTCTCTCGCTCTTCTCTTTTCAAAGTATCTTCTCTCTTCTCGTCCCTGCTCGCAACCCTGCCACTCGTGTGTGCGCTTCTTTCCTCTTCTCGTCGGTTTCCCCTTACCGCACATCTTTTACTCTGATCCTCTTTCCGCATCAGTGGTTGCCAATCAAGGAGCAGATTAGCGGCAGCGACATTACTACTCTTCAACCCGCCCCATCAGCACTACTGCAACTCCAAAACCTTTTTCTTTTCTTTTATTTTTATTTTTTCCCTCCCTCTTTCTCAGAAAGGATATTGTGAAGCAAGGGTCCCATAGGAAGGCAATAGGATGGCGGGGTATGAGGGTCAGCCACTAACTATCGCTGAAGAGTACATATATATGTACCCTGTTGCGTGCCACCGTTCCGAGTAGTGTATGCACACTCAGCGAATGCAAAGCAGCTTAAACGTCATTAGGAAGTTTGGAGACTCGAAAATTGGGCCAGTCTCATACGCATATATATTACGTCTGCATATTTATTTATTTTTTTTTAAGGAGCTCAGCTATGGGATTTATGATTTTCACCCTAGCTATCTATTAACTTCAAAATAAGGTAAATCAAAAGAAAATTGATTGATTCTGAGCCTTCTACTTTTTAGAAGAAAGAACATCATCGGCCAAACAAAACAACAACAAAAAAAGACAGTCATTTTTCAATGTGTCACTGGCTCGACGATCTTTGCTATTATGCAAAACATGTTGTGTGTGTGTGTATGTGCGTATAAATAAACGAGTCGGTGAAATGTGCGCGAGGCGGGCAGGCGATCGATTCAATTCTCGGTAGTAGTATAAGCTATATATATAAAAAGGGCTTCACACTCTTGTGTGACAAGGGCTGTGTTTTGGATGAATGATAACACGTTGATAATGATGGTAATGCACAACATACACAAAATGGTGGAAAACCGAAAGCATAACTGATGGGGGGAAGGGGTGGGAGAAATGTGTCCTTAAAACCAAACAAAAAAAAAAGAGAAATAGAAAAGAAAAAAAGAAGATTGAAAGACGACGAGGAAAATGTCACGTCATCTAGCGGGTAAAACGTCAGAACGGGGAAACGAGAAAGCGCATCATTAGCATAATAGTCCGCGGTCTCGACGATTTACACAACAAGGGTGCCCGCTAATTGGAAATGGAAACATTGGCGAGGGGACAAAACAAAACAAAATCCGAAGAGAAATATAGAAAAAAAATCAATGAAAAATGGAAATGATGGCAATCAGTCATGTTGCGAAGACTCGGACCAGTCTAATACAACTTTGGCCTGTGCAACCCACAATGTGTTCTATACGCACGTCGCCTGCACGACTTAATAACTTTGCTCATTTCACTTTTTAATTGTGGTTTTTCTTTTTATTTTTTTCAATCCAAACATTTGGAAAGGATAATGTCATCGCCTTGAAAAAAAGAAAAATGATCTGAATGCAACGTGTATATGCATATATTTTCTCTTGTCCTTTCCACTTTTGAAAGAAGTCAGGTCAAGTGTGAAACGAGAGATGAAGCTTTACATTCTAGAGGGAATATATATAAGAGAGAGAGAGAGCTTCTCTGCCAAAGTTATGCAGTCGAAGGAGGGAAAAAGTAGACTTTGAAAGGCTTAAACTTTGCGACGAGGCGTATGATCTCTTGTCATCCGCTTCCTTTACTCATCCTATTCCGTAGTCTCTCTCTACTTTATCCTTACTAGCGCTCTCTCTCTCTGTGTGTGTGTGTGTGTGTGTGTGTGTATAGTCTAATTCCGCACGTTACTAACCAGTTTACCATAGGAAGTAGAGGCACGCATGATGCAGTCGCTTATAAATCGAGTTTTATCTTGAAAAAAAAAGAAAGAAAATAATCACTGGATATGGGCGTTGAAAAAGGGAAAGAACGAGAATAATTTTTTTTTGAAAGAAGAAAAAAGCTAAAGATGCCTAATCTCTCCGGCGGCCAGAGAATATCTTTGGAGTAGAGTGAAGAGTCGTGACGGGCCGGTAGAAGAAGAATAGACGGCCACCGTGTACATCGATGACGTCGTCGTGGGGCCTCATTCTTTCCTCCTTTTTTGCAATATGAAAAGCTCTTTTGATTCTTTTTCTCTTCTGGTTCGTTCTTATTTGTCCAATATTCCTCCATATATACTTATAACATAATCTTTATCTTCTCTTAAGAATGAGAGACCCCTCAACCCCTCATATCCTCTACGAATGGAGCGGAGCATTGAATTGGGACGTCTGTATCGCAACGGCGGTAAAAAATCTTGAATTTTTGTGGAAAGGAAAAAGAAAAAGAAAAAACAAAAACGGTGGTCTGGACGTTATAGTTTTTTTCTTCGCCTGACGTCAGCGTTCAAACGGAATAACAGGACACGCTAGACGCGATTACACACGCCACGATTTAGCAGAGCGTGGAAAACGGGCGGGATTGGCGTTCATTCAAATACCGTGAGGCAAACCGATTAGGATACACACACACAGCACACACACCCACATGTATATATATATATGGTCTGTCCTCTGCTGTATGTAGCGAGCTATCAAATTACATTCAGACCCTCCAGGGGAGGAGTAGAGGAGGAACACGGCAGTTTTATTTTCAAAGAAAGAAAAAAAAAATAAAGTGAGGGAAACTTCGTTTTGAATGGGCTCGTGAGAGTCACGAGAGTTAACAAATAAGGTCAAAATAAAATGGGAAGTTTTATTTTGATTTGATTTTTTTTCTTCTTCTTCTTCCTCCCCTCTTTCTCACACGATGCTTCTTTGCATTGCCATCATTCAAAGTCGCTCAGTGGACGTGTCCTGCATAAGCAAAATGCAGCGGACCATTTCGTTTCTCTTTTCTCTTCTCTTTTCCTCTAAGACGGCGCACGTATAAAAAGAAAAATGAACGACTGATGGATGAGCTAAAACAAACGTTGTGTCACATTCAGATTCCCGTTTTCCAACGGGAATTTAAAACAACAACAACCAAAAACAAAGGAATTTTTTGTTTTGTTCTAATCTTTCATTGAAGGAGTTTTCTCTTGAAACGTTGGGACGCCGGATGTTGCTGACATGTTTCAAATAGTATTAGGCCATTTTTATTTTATATTTTCGATAATACTGAGCAATCTCGTACGATGTGATACTTGAATTGTTTTGCAGATCATATAAATGTGACCCTTGATGCGCTAGCCTTCAAATATTTCAGGAAAAAAAACAAAACAAAACAAATAAATGGTGTCGTAAAAAGCTAGTGGGCAAGTCGGTCGAAAAACATCCGAACGGGACATAGAAGCAAAATGAATCTATCCTATAAAAAAAAATGGAACGAACGAAGAGAAAGGGAGGAAATATATATATACAACATACTTGACGAAGAAAACAAGGAAAAGAGATAAAAGCTTCATCCACTTGAGACTCGTCCTCGTTGTCTTTTCGTCATTTCCCGATCGACTTCCTCTTTTTTTTCTCTTCTCTTTCTCTCTCTTTCTTTCCTTTTTCTTTTTTTGAAATATCCTTTTCTCTTTTTTTGGTGCTCGTCTATTCCATCAGCCAAGAAAACGCCACTGCCTTTTTCAATCTCGTTGCTTATCCAACGCTCAGCAAAAAGAAATTGAAAGCTCTTCAAACGTATAGATGTGATTGCCATCGGCTAGACTTCCATCGCATTTTTTGTTCTCCAAATCATCGCAACGTCCCAAAACAAAAAAAATACTTGCCAATATACCCAAAATTTCAGTATTTCAAATCGATAACAGAACCAACAAAAAAAGAAAGATAATCATTTTAACAAGCTTAAAAAGACACGGACACTCGAGCGCACTGATGGCGAACGTGTTCGACCGCTGGAGCTTACCTAACGCCAAACGAAGAGGATTTCAATGTTTCGCGTGGCGAGTGTGCAAAAACAAATGTCTGCCGATGGTGAAAATGCACACACACTTGGCGCACCGAATTGAACAAAGGAAATTTCGCAGAAGCCCCTCCGCCGACCGAATGAAATCGAAATTCGTGTGTGTGTGTGTGTGCGTGGGCGGAAGAGTCGTCTCGACGCTTGTCACTCGGCGATGGCGCAACACTTATTAGGGTCAACAGCAAAATTGGGGTTGCACTAATTTTGCAACTGTTCGAGAAGAAACTCTTCGATCTCGGTAGGGAGCAAAAAGAAAAGAACAAGTCGATACTGATTGATTTTTCGTGTCGCTGTGCCTTTTGGGCGGATTGCCGAAACACCCGACGGAAGCCAATGGCGCTGCAACAAAAATGGAATGGGAAAAAGGGAGACACAGCCGAATGGAGGCCAAGGCACACAAAGAAGATCCCCAAATAAAAAAAACAAAAAAAACAGCACTAGCGAAAAGGAGATAACAAAACAAAAAATCCAAACAAAGAAAATGCGGCTGTTAAAACCCGAATTATATTAGCGGGCTCTTCGAGTTTGAATTGAACGCTAACCACAGCAAGCGGCCGTTCAGTGATGGAAATGTTGTAAGAAACAGCACCAATTGGAGACGGGATAAAAGCAAAACAACCCAAAAAAAAAAAAAGGGAAATGAAAACAAAACCGGAAGATGTGGAGAGGCAGACACGAAGAGAGAATGAAAAAGAGGGGGGAACCAAATTTGCAGAGTGCAACGGGTTTGCAGCTCAACGAAACAGTGGCGCTAGGACGACTGAAGAGACTGAAAACGGCGGACCGAGCGGGATTCCTTCCTCTCGGCGCTGAGTGTGTCAGTGTTCACGCACGCACAAGCAGTGTGTGTAGATTCAGTAAGGAACTGCGCGCGCTATACAAGAGCTTTCCTTATATGCCACCGGTCACGACACACACACACACACACTGGGCCACACAATCCACTGGGTGGGTGGCAAGTGGAGGAAATATATAAGAAAGGAAAAAGAATATAGGAAATCTACACACAGACACACACAGCACACAAAGTTTTCGACGACTGCGCATGAAGATGCCGTCGTCGTATAGAAGATTTGAGGGGGGGGGGAAAGAAAATCCAGGACAAAAGTTTTCTTCTTTTTATACCCCACTCGCTCTCCCTGGTTTTATAAAAGAATCAACAGGCTTCTTCAGTTCCGCTTTCTTTCTTTCGTTTTTTCTTTTTTTCTTGTTCTGCTATTTGCTCTCGGCTGCGCTTCGTTGTGTCTCTTATTTTTCCGTCCTTGTAAACCCTCGTTGCACAGAGAAGAAGAAGGAAGGACTACTGTGTGTATAGGCCTAATATCCGTCGGATTATAGCGGAAGAAGAAAGACTATAGTAGATTCTATCCTCGGCATATTTTTTTGATTTAGAAGAGGAGAACTATACTGTGTAACACGAGATGATGCAAAGAGGCTTTATTGCAATGAATTATGAAATCGTTGATCGCAAAAGAAGTCGTCGTATAAGATCTAGGGAAAAGAAGAGACGCAGAATCGCTTGATTCTATAAATTCGCGACGTTGCGCAGCAGAAAGTTAAATTGTGAATAATCTAACCGCATTTGCATGCGGATGTTGTTCTTATTAGCCCACAAAGTCGGAAGCCCATTCTGAGACGAAAACAAAAAACAAAAAAGATATAGAAGGTCACAGGTCTCGAAACGACGGTCTACCATCATCAGCTTAACAAGAAAGGGGGAGGTGCTAGGAAGAGATTGGAGCACAGCGAGGGGGAGAGGGGGAAGCCTGCCAAGGGCTACAGTCTCGGAACACGTATATAGCCCAAAGATTTAAACTCTCTCCACTTGGGCTCCTCTTGTTGTCCAAAAGATTGTAGAAATCTCGAGAACAGCAAGGAGAATCAAATACGAAGAGCCACCCACGAAGCAAATAAAAAAATAAGAGATTAGCATGCAAAAAAAAAAAAAAAGAAGAATCGAACTCCGCCTACACGCACTCAGGCCCTCAGGGAGATATAGAAATTCATTTCTCCCCCCCCTTCTTTTTTAATATGTACATTTTGCCTTCTAGTATTTATATGACTGAAAAACTCTTGGTTTGTGTGCACAGAACGCTCTTCAAGTTTCTCTGAAAAAGATGGATCTACCGTGGAACAATGAGATTGCAAAATAGAAAAGAAAAGAAGGGACGTCTGTGCGAAGAGCGTTGTATATAGATCCGCCTCTATCAAGAACGTCTAGAATGAGACCAAGCATAAGCGGCAGTCGTAATACTACTACTACTATACTATTACTACCACCGAGTGTATATAGAAGTTTCCCTCTCTGATATCTGTGTGTGTGTGTGTGTGTGTGTGCTCTCTGACAGAGAGAAAAGGAAGAAGACGAGGACTTAAACAAAATCAATACACCCCAGCAACGTATGTATACACCACGCACAGCACACACACACGCTCGCACAGGCTGGCATAACATGTAAGACGGCGAGCAGAAAAGCCTGCAACTCCTACTTTGCTTTTTATTTTTTTTATAGGAGACGTCAACGACGGACGGCCATAGCATAAGCGACGGTGTCGACGTCTTTTTCCCGCCCGCTGTCAAAGAAACACGCGTCGCTCTCAGTCGCATTTTCTTATACTCGAGGGCGCATTATCTTTATACATTCGGAGTTGCTCTCTCTCTTCTATTCTGCCGGCCTATATTACACACATTTCGTTTTGTTTGTTTTGTTTTTTTCCCCCTTTTTTGTTTGATGTGAGCTTTCGTTCACTTGGATTTCACGGCCGAAAGAGAGAAAAGATAAAACAAGAATAGAATGAGAGGAACAATCGAGTTAACTTTCTTATTTTCTATTGGTATAGCCGAATGATTGCAGACGAGCGTACAGCAGATAATGGTGTGGCTTGTTTATCGAACGTGTTGCCGAATAATTCGGCCATTATTACGGTCGAGTAAGTGCAAGGTGGGCTTGCGGGACCCTTTACCCGAAAACGGAAAGGAAGCAACTGGATGATGGCAATCAAGCCATTCTTATTACTATTTGATGAAAAAAAAATATATATAGAGAGGGAAGAAGAAGAAGAAAAAGGGGGGAGGGAAATGAGATTGTTTACTGTACCGTGAACATTCGAAATAAAAGACAAATTACAACAGGAAATAAAACTACTTTTTTTCTCTTTTCTCTCTCTGCTTTTCGCGCTTCACTTCAAACCGAAGCAAATGGGGAAAAAAAAAGGAGAGAGAACCATATAGAAGGATGGGAAAGCTTATAGTTGAATTCGTATCATTTACAACGATCATTAGCATCCTTAATATATCCATGTATTCTTTTCCTCCTCTCTCCCATTTTATTTCAGTCTCTTCTCCCCCTTTTTCATTCCTTTTATATCTGAACGTTTATATATATTTTTTTTTTACCCTGGCGTCTACCGCAAAACGACTAACGGTTTGTTTTTCGTTATTATTTACGTTCGCAGTGGGTACACGATCGTCGGCAAAAAGCGGAGAAAGAATCCCCTTTCCCCCCTACTAGTATGCGATGCTATGACACGCGTGACTGAGATCTAATTGCTCTAATCGTTCAAAAACAATGGGGTTTCTTCTTTTTTTTTTTTGGGGGGGGGGGGGCTTAAACAAAGTCAGGCAATCTTTTCTTTTTCCTCAAAAAACAAAAACAAAAAATGAATCAATAAAAATCTGTAAAAGATTTCTATTCCAACGAAGATGACACCTATACGATGCGTTATATAGTCCATGTGTTATATATACAGCAGCACAATAGAGACCCGAATGCGCGCTTATTGTCTGAGGACACGGGAAATGAGGTTAAAGAATATCTATGCATATATCATCAGAGGAGACAAAGTCTATTATCGACAAAATAAAAACAAAAAAAAACTTTCTACAAAAAAAAAAAAAGAAAAATGGAAATAAGATTGAGACATGAAGCGCAGCAGACTGAGTTTTATAAAGAAAAGTTAGCCAAAAACTAAAAGTTCATTTTGTTTTTTTTTCTTTCTTCGAGACAGAGAAGCGCACGGAACGCGCTCATCAAATTTCCTCGGCTTTAGTATATACATAATGACACACACACACACACACACACAGAGGCGGAGAAGCTCTTCGAGGAAAAGAAGGGAAGAGAAGACAGTTTGACTCGTCTTATACATAAAAACTTGGATATACGATTTTGTGAATCATATCCAATCTTCGAAAAAGTATATAGAACGCCGCTAGATGAACGTGTCAAAATCAATTTGAAATCTAAGCAAGACCCGCCTTTCAAAATAAAACGAGATAGACTGGATTAATGCACTAAATCACTGAAGAAAAGGGGGGAGTATATAGCGCTAACGGTGAAGGGTTGAACAAAAAAATGAGTGCCCCATCTGGTGACAGGCGAAAGGTTCTGGCCGTTATCATTTTGTCGGGTCGTTGGCGAATCAATGATCCCCTTTGCCATGGCTTGGCTATATAGATGCACTCCGCCGTATAGTATTTATGGTTATGTGCTGGGTGCTGGTATAAGAGTGTCGAAAGAAGGGAAAGGGGGGGAAATCTTATCCTATGCCACCAGTCTTACAATAATCATAAAAATAATATATAATATAGAGTTATAAGACCCTGCTTTAGTAAAACTGCTGTTTCGTAGATAGACGAATATTTTGAAGCCCCTTCTAAAAGGCTCCACCCACCTACGGCGTAGTCTATATGGAGCCCATGGAGAGAGAAAAAAAGCTTCGCACACTTGTCTGTGAATTGATGATCACAGCAGCATGGCCGACGACTAACCGATGGAAGAAAACCCAACACGATATTATAACCAAGTGAATGGGAAAAAAAAAAAAAAGAAAAATTACGAGAACCGAATTTGCATATAGATATATCTTTCGATCTATCGCGTTTATGTCTGTGTGTGTGTTTAGGCCTTGGAGAATATATCAAAGAAAAACTAATACGACGTCTATGTATAGCGATGAATAACCCATTTAAAATTTAGCCCGCTCTTCAACCAAGAGCAGCACAATAATATACACACATAGAAAGAGCGGCGTTTTGCAGTTTGTATAGCCATCGATTGATAAGCCGGATGTTGATTATGTATTACCCCCCCAAAAAAAAAAATCTAGGAGGAGAGCCTGTGCGCAGTAGATGCATTCGAACCGTACGTGAACTCACGAGAACTCTATAAACGTGAAAAAAAAAGTCAAAGTCAAAGCGCGACGAACGTGAAGTTGTTGCAAGAAAGAAAAAAAAAAGGGGGAGGGAAGCGTCGTGTGTTCTCTCAGTCCTTGTTAACAAGGGAAACTCAAATTGGGAGAGACGTACAGCGAGTCAAAGTCGGCAGCGGAACAATGGCTGCGCCTGATTGAAGTCGAGCGACGAGCGTGAAAAGGTCATCCTTCTTGTTCCTCTCTTTCCTTTTTTTTTTTGTTCTTTGTTTTTTCATGTCCTTCTTTTCACTTTTTCAAACTTTGCCAGCAAAGTTTTAGAAAGACATAAAATAAAAATCTATGCAATCAAACTCTTTCTTCTCTAAATATAGGCACAAAAAGACGACCTTGGTGCGGACATTTTGGAATAAAAAAAAAATTAATAAAAAGACATTTCCCAGTTGAAGAAGACGAATTAAAGTCAATTAAAACCAGCGCATATAACATCGTTCCATTTCTGCAAAATGACGAAAGCCAAGGCAAATAATTAGGGGCCGCGCGTGACGCGCATCTACTCTGCATCCATAATCGAAATGGCTTTTCAATTGCTCATCCTCCCCCCCCCCCCTTCCTTCTTAACTATAGTTCCGTAGGCATGCACTTATGTTCACCACAGCAGATGCGACTTACACGGCCAAGATTTCAAAACACCTGCATTCACCTGATGCTGTCAGCATCTTCACAAATCTTCGAGGAACCAAACAAAGCAAAGCAATAAACAAACGAAATTGCAATATGAGAAATAGATCCAAATTGATTCCACGAGATCAATATATCCATTACAAAGTATACATATAGGGCTGTCGATGTAGACCAAAGTCGTACACGTAGAGCAGAGAAAAGATTAAGTTATTTTCTGTTTTTGAAGAGGAGGGGGATGAGGAGAAGGAGGAGGAGGACGATGACAATAACAGCAGCACGGGACCAGGTCCAAAATCGTCAGCTTCCATAGCGGGTGCGCGCAGCACAGGCGAGCGAGTGCAACCAAGCAAAGTTCACTGGTGCGCATAATTGGATTGGTCGAATCGTTCGTCTCTATTCGACCCATTACTATATATCCAGTCCATTGCTGCATCCATCTCTATCCATCCGTGAAAACAGAGTCTATATTACCAGAACCCGGTTCAAACGCAACTACTCATGTAGAGATGGACAAAAGATATTGAAAAAAAAAAGAAAAAAAAAAAGGGGGGGAGAGAGGGGGACCATCGTTTTAGCTTCTCCTAATATATAGAGATGCCAATAAAACACCTGACTGGGCTTCTTTGTTATATATAAGAATAATAACAAGAGTGTTCCACGAAAAAAAAAAAATGATGTTTCATTTGTTTTGTCTTTGTTTTCGGACGGGCAAACATTACGCTAATGTAATTGAAATTCTATATTGAACGAACGGAGGCTTTTGTTTTTGTTTTGTTTTTTAGTGGTATGTCTTGTCCGGTTATAACCGCGTTAAAAGAAACGGCCTGTGGTTATATACATATAGGGCAACAGGTATTAGATGGCAGTTGTCGGTTGACGCAATTTCCCACTGGTTCGTGTTTAGCAACCATCAAGCGCGTTGGAGAATGTCAGTTTCTCTTTTAAAAAAATATATATAGATACAAATGAAGGGCTCAGAGAGATAACATCTGAATTGGAAATAACGTGGAAATGTGGTTTACAACAATTTGTGGTCGATATTCAGTTGATTGCCCCGTGTGGTTTGGCCATTGACGAGCTTAACGGACGACTAACAGACGTGCACCGTTCATCATAAAAGAAAAGGAGAGAAACTAATGCGCTTTATAGGTCTTCGACTTATAGACAAGCCATTTAGACATTCTCGCTGGCCGGGCGCTCATTCATGGCCGTCTATTATTTGTTTTCTATATATATCGACTCTCTCCGGCTTTGAAAAACAGCTATACTACCCCAATCAGCCGGGCTGTGAATTTAGCCATCCATTTTTTCAATTGTTCTCAATTTACTTTACATATGTACATGTAGAGACGAGCAATTTATGTAGCCGTCTTTGGCAACACGTGCGCGAATCGCAAGAATTGCACGGCCCCCGTTATAAATATAGTCTCTGGCAAATAACAAGAGGAAGCCATGCATACATGTACATATTTACGCGATGTTCAGATGTATACTGCGCGTGTTTCGACACTGTTTCATTCATTAAAAAAGAAAAAAAAACTCCCTTTTTTGTCAGAAAGCAAACAAGTGACGAGATGAAAGACAAAAGTGTTGGCTGACACAGCCATCCAATGTCTAAAAAGAGGAAACTTGCAATGATGAATGTTTGATCTTTTCATTCGTGTGTTCGTGTGGTCTAACCTCCCCCCCGCGCGCGTTTAATGCGGTCCCGCTCTTCAAGTTGCTTCGTTGATCGCCGACTAACTTTCGTTAGAGGCAAAACTGTATACTCTTGACGATTGATGAACACTCGTTATGTACCACCACGTCTCGCTTAAAACTATGCATATATGCAAAACAACAAGCAGGCGGTTTGTTTGTTGACCCGATTTGATCAGATTCAACTGATTTTTTTAAAACGGATGTAAAAAACAAACAAATTTCTATTTGAATTCCTCGCATTTTGTGGCACTTGCAAATGCAATGCGAGATTATTCGGCTCGTGTGGGTGTGTAGATATATAGTTTAGACGCAACATCAAATTAGCCCGGAATTCAATCAACTGCGTCTATATGTATATATCTACTATAGACAGAGACGTGATGAAAATTCCACCATCGCCGACTCTATACACCCACAACGGCTGTGTACTTTTTTTTTTGTTTTAAATTAATATTCCAGTCCTCTCTCTCTCTCTCTCTTCCTCTTTCTCTTTGCTCCCGTGCGTGTCGTCTATGATGGAAACAGCGGAGAGTTGGACTTGTGCTGCTCGGCTGTATATAACGAGATCAATACGTGCAAAAGCAATTGCGAGCCTTTTTCCTTTTTCTTGTTTTTTTTTTTGCAAAATGTAAATAAAAGAAAAAGAAAATGCTAAATATATTTCTACCGGTTGGTCGACTTTGGCTTTCATCCTGGCCCTGTTTACCGTATATATATATATACGTTTTGATTCTATCTCTTTCTCTTTGGTGATGTCGGAGCAGTTCTTCTTACTAGACTACAGTCCTCCCCTTTGAAAATGCTTCGCTAATTAGAAGAGAGGAGGCAGAACTGACGACGTTTCTTCTCCGGCGGACCGCACATCGTTGGATGCCCCCCCTTTTTTCCTTCCCCCCCACCCCAACAAGTTCTTCTTTCTTTATAGGTTCTTCCCTCGATCTATTCCGCTCTTGATAAGCAAAGTGAGGGGCACCCGACTTTATAGCTGGAAGAAAACTAATTAGTCATTTACAAATCAAAAGCTATATACGGTCTCCCTTCTGTCTGTATATTCGTAATACCTTGTACTTCTTTCACCCTTTGGCATTCGTCGTGTATATAACATAGTGAGAAACGAGTCCAGGAAGCAGCAGGTTATACTGGCTGCTGTGCGTGTTGTCTAGCAGCGTCGGAATACGGGACTATATAGATAGGAAGCCCATCACTAAACGGGTCGTCATGTTCTGATGACTCGCCATCACCTGTGATGCGTGAACCAGCCATAGACACACACACACACACGCATTTTAAATGTACAGTACGTATATCTATATAACCCTCTTCAAAAAAAGTTTGATGTTTTTTATGTCCTTTTGATTAGAAATAAAAAACAAGTTTATAGGCGGAACTTTTTTGATGAGAAAATGAGATCTATCAAATCAAAAGCCGAAAAAACCCGAGAAAGAAAATGGGGGGTTTGGGGAGGGAGGCTTCAGACGGAGCGCGTGCTGGAGGCGGAGTTTCCTTTATATCACGGCAATCGTTGCCGTTCAATCCATTGCCTATGCCCCCCCACTCTCCACCCCTTTCGCTCTATTGCGCCTCCATCCGTTTCTTGTTCACGTGGTGAAGAGCGTCCGGGTGGAAGTAAATCCCAACGACGACGACCACCACACAGGCCATCATTCCCTTCTATGCCAACGCCCACGCACTTCATCCTTACAACTCAAATCGAAAGGAATAAATGAAAGAAAGAAAGAAAGAAAGAAAAAAAATGGGGGCCCGATATCGTTGAGATGTGGAAACACGTCCAACAACAACAAAATTCGATCAAGGAACGAAAAAATAAAATAAAATCGGGAGAAATAAAATATAAAAAAAACTGAATAAAACGTCCCGGCAATGCTGTATGGGCTTTGTGTAGTTGCGCGTCGCCAAAACTGTCCAGGGAGTTTTCCCCTGCGGAGTGAACCAGTTGGCTGGATGGTTCCATACAACCGCACGAAAAATAGAAAAAAAATAAAATAAAATAATAAGAAAAAACAAACTACACACATATATAGAAGGTAGGGTATAGACCCCCTCCACCCTCTCTGCTGGCAGACGTGGAAGATTGAGTGCGCGTCCGGTGCGACCCTTTTCTCTCTTTTTTGTTTTTTGGTTCTTTTTCTTTCTTTTTCTGCTGATTGTTTTCTTCAGTGTCGACGTGTTGAAATGTATTTGCTGCTCACAACACGCAAGAGTCGCCTTTGATTCAGGCGCCGTGTTGGCTCTATTCGATCATGACGTCATCATCGACCAATGCGCAAAGTGTATGATCTATATACAACACTTTGCGCGTTATCCTTCAAGCCAATGGAAGGTAGCATTTAAAAGAATTTTCCGGCCGATTTGGACAAGACAAATTTCTCGTTCGGCCCGGGAAGTCTTTGAAAAGACGAGCGTTGCGATCCTCTCCAAGCTCATCTACATATTACATAAAAAAAAAATGGCAAGTGATACAGAGAAAAAGCCGATAGGTACAAGAGTCCGTCGTCTCTTGTACGTAGTCTATATATATAGAACCTTAGCGAAAACAAAAAGATTTCGTTTTCCTTTTGATTGTGAGGGGAGGAAATGAAGTATTTTAACGCAAAATCAAGCGACCGGACGGAGATCATTCTCGCTCGTTCATCGCAGCAGATTTCGTGGCCCAAGTGTTTAACAAACGAAAGGGGGGAGAGGGGAGAATGATAATAATTTAAAAAAAAAAAGATGAAAGAGATCAAATCAAAAGAAATCACAAAAAAAAGGAACATAGTAATCTGATAGCCTGGCCTATAGCCTAAAATCACGCAGATGAAGGATCACCGCGGCCACAAAAAGCTGTAGCGTTGCCAAACTTAGCGCAGTGGATACATATGTATAGTATATACATACATTAGACGTTTGACGTAATACTAAGCGCAGTGTATTACTCCATTCAAATGTAATAAGACAATCAAAAATGATTTTAAATCTTTTCTATATTTGATTCTTTTGTTGGCTATAAGATGTTTCAGCTATTGTATTTTCTCGACATCGGGGATGATGAGCGAAAGTTGAGCTCGATCCACCTTTTTGATGGTTGTGATGCGCATTTGTTTTGGTTAGACGGCTGATCCGCTGTGCGCGCACATCAACGTGTATAGAGGTCTACATGCATTTCTTTATTTATAGCCATTTCGCAGTGACGTGCTGTGTCAGAGCCGGACGTTGGGGTTTGACAAGCCGCCAAGAAAACGGAAGGCAAGCGATTTGGGATTCAACGTGTATAGTCTGCAACCTCTTAGACTGTGTCCAGAGGTCCCCCTTTCTTATGTATATACCTCCCCCGAGGGATATATAGACTGGGATAATTCCACCACAAAACAAAAACAATAACAACCCTGCCAAACAAAAGGTATAAAAAGTGGGCCATCCTCAGGGCCTATATACAGAATATACCGTATATGTGTCTTGCATGATTGAATATTATAATAGATAACGTCTATTATTGAGCTATTATTGCCTGTATATCTGCGTACGACTGGACTTTTTAGCGGACGTAAGAGAAACAAAAGTCAACTTGCTCCGGGCAGGATGACGACAAAAAGTTTTCTGAATAAACCAAACAAATCTGCTGAGCTATCAACCCACTGCGTCTCAATTATTGATATATAATCCGTACAGACTTATATAGCGGACGTATGTATACATAATAACAGATGCGTATATGTAGGGGTTAGTGGCTCGTATATATATACGTTAAAATGTTTATCCTCTCAATTATTCAGCAACGGCTTAATGAAATTTGAATGCATTCAAAGAGCTACGTATATCTTGAAATGCAGAACAATAATGATATTCCGCTTGATTTTTCAAACTTCATATGTTAATAACACATAAAGACAACACACACAAACAGCGAATGTATTCATTTGTTTTTATAGTATATTCCTCACCAACTTTCTGGGTTTTGTTTTTTGTTTTTAAATATCTGAATGTAATTGGAAAATAATAAAAAAAGTGGGCCTACTTTATGTGTAGACTATACAGTATAACTGCGCTTATCTCGTATCGCAAGAGTTCGATATTCAGGTCAACTTCAATCGCTGCGTCCACAACTTATAACGGCCCCATGTTCGATATCTCATATATTATATAGCAAAGCAAACGATATCGTCCAGATACAACTATTGCGTATCTGCCGAGACACAAATGAGAAATAGTCGTTCGTTCTTTTTTCTTTTCTTTTTTTTTCATCTATAGACTTTCGCTTATGTCATCTGACGCCTTTTATCTGCTGCCCAACGTGCTGCGCTAAGCTCTTTTTTTTTTCTTTTCTTATTTTTTAAACACAAACTAATGTGTAATCACTTTTTTTTTCTTCTTCTTCTACCTCTTCTTGCAGATAGACCCAACATCAATCGAATTGCTGCTCATCCCTTTTTATCTTCCCTATTTCCGTGCTGTGTGTGTTATACTCGCCCTATATGAAAACGTTGGGGGCCTTGTGTAACGCAGACCTCTGTACGCTCAACATCACAGCCGCTCTTCCCTTTTCACGATTCTTCGCTTATTTTTCGGGCTTTGCCAAGCTAAACAATAACTTTCGCTATATAGCTGACCAAAGCCCCATAAAGAAAAGAACCCCCCCCCCCAAAAGCAAATAGAAGAACAAATGAAAAAGAAAAGGGCAAGTCAAGCGCACCGGACAAACGAAATAAAAAAAAAAAAAGCCTCGTGGTTTATAATTGATCAGAAATTACATGTGCATGACGAAGCCAAAGTCATTGGGAACGGGGACTGTTGGCATCTGCCAAGAGAGGTCGAACATGACGACAATCCAACAGTCTCCGACATGATGGTGTAATCCTTTCAAATAGATGTAATTCATGTTAGAACGGAGGGATACGACGGACCGAATGTTAAGAGATGGGAGAGCATGCAAATAGAATGCAAGACGGACAACACACAGAGAACAAAAGGGGTAAAAAAAGAAAGAGAGAGCTCCTTTACTGTCTATATAATAGTGCAACTGCTACACGTACACTGTCTGTGAGACACAAGAGGAGGTCGACAAAAGAAAAAGAAAAAATGAGGAGGAACTAGGAGCGCACCAGCAAACAGACGGGGCGCTGGAGAGGAAATTGGACCGTATGTGTACCGAGAGATACACACAGAACGCACAGACACAAAAGATATCTTTTGACGCAGCACTAGTCCCGTCGTGTTCCATGTCTGCCATCACGTTCACCGCCAAACAGCGATGGAGAGGATACCCGATCCTTCTTCTTGATGTTCTTCTCTTATTTGCCCTTCCGATTTTCTTTTTTTCCTTTTTTTTTTTGGAGACCCGCATTGGGCACATCAACCCCCAATTCTTATACTATCGAAATAAGAAAAAAAGATGATGTCCCTTTTTTCTTTCTTCTTAACCCTTTTGAAATATATTCCAGACTGGTCGGACCAAAGCGAAACAACAAAACAAAACAAAACAAAAAAAAATGGCTCCTTATTTCTTATTCCATGAATGTCGCATTATAACCTTTCGAAAAAAACCTCATCTTCCACCACGAAGGATATCCTTTAAAAAAGAAAGAGAAAAATAAATAGGCCTATCATCAAGGAGACATTCTCGTGCTATCCAGCCATCATCGACACTCTCCTGCGCATAAAACGAAAACGTCCCGTCCATCCACATTTATTTTTTTTTATATTAGGAAAGGGAAAATATCCAGCCGTCTATTGTTGTCACGCGGCTCGTGCTGACGTTGCGTTTCTTGCGGGTCTTGGTCGTCCCTGCCTTTCCGCTCGTCCACACTCTCCACGCCATAAAGAAAGATGTGTGTGTGTGTGCGTGTGCATGTCTAACACACTTTTATCTGCACATCGGATGAATCTACGTCGTCTCCCACCAGCTCATCCCAATATCTTGCTATTCATCATCATCTTCTTATTTTCTCAGCTGTATAACGTACAGTATAACGTGGAGCAGCGCATGTGAAAAGAGATCCACGTCCGAATATATGGCAGGAGGAAAGAAAGAAAAAGAAAAAAAAAAGATGTTTCCTCTCGAGCGAGTGATCTGACATTCTATGGCGGCTATTGATGAAGCGTCCACGTATCTACTACCAACGGCAAGGATATGGAGGGAGGGTTGAGAGTAAAAACTCACGAATGCAGAAAACATTTCCTTCGTTTTATATTTGTTATTCTTGTCGTCTTCATTTTTGTGTTGCGCTTTTACATTCTGTGCGTTCTCGATACGGTCTCAACAACTGGGAAATGAAACTACATAAAAATGGGTTTGTTATTCTTATATATAACTGAAGTTATTGGGCTGTATGTGTACACATCGGATGAAACCGGTCGACAACGAGTGGGAGGAGCGAATGTCGTCCATCAATTGCACAGATTGTGATGTCCACGTTTCTTCCGTTGTTTTCCTTTTAAAAAATAAATAAATGTTTTGTAAAAAGAACGGAGAGACACTGTCCCATTGGCAGGCCTTTTCTCTTTCCTTCGCCGCCTGTTTTGCCTTCGTCACACCGATGCGTACGGACCAAAACACCCCCACAAAAAAAAAGGGGGGAAAGGGACTCGCGCTCTTTTCTATAAATATCCGTTTTACTATTTTACTATAGACGATCTAATTCGACGACGACCGGCCATGTCGATAAGGCCACAATCCGACCTAAACCTCCTTTGGTTTTCTTGTTTTATCCTCTTCTTCTTTTTGTTTTGTTTTTTTGCCTTCCGCATTTTTACATCTACGCGGGAATAATAGAAAAATAAAAAGAGAAAGAGAGAAAGAAGAAAACATGGCACAAGGACTTCAATCAACGACGGCATCGATTCTCCTTCCCTTATCCCCCATCTGCAGTCGACGTCGGTTCAGTGACGCGGATGCAAGCCCTCACCAGCCGCGCCCGCATCCGGAAGAGAAAGAAAAGAAGATGAAAAAAGAAGAAGAGAGAAGTAAAAAGGACGAGAAAGGGCAATGGTGGGGGGGTAGTGTATGGAACGTACAAAAGGAAAAAAAAAAGTGGACCCTGGAACTCGACCGACACAGCGTGTGCGGGCGCGTTCGGGAACTTGTGCAATTCTCATTGTCAGTCGTTGCACGACAGCGAGGAGATAGTCGACTGAGGTCTCTGTGTGAAAAATGTAAAGGCCCCATCTTTTTCTTTTTTGGGGGGGAGGCGGGGGGTTGTTGATTTCTTTGACTATTGTAGGATCCCCTTTTTTTGCCTGTTCTGCTCTGCTATTATTATAGATTTTCAATGACTTCAAAGACTTTCTGCTCCGTCTACATGCTTTGCTTTCTCTCTCTACGTTCTGTTGATTAATCCGCGACGCGCCGTCCTGCCGCAAAGAGACGAGGGCAATGAAACGTCGGGTTTTCTTGTTCTGTCGGCCCAATTTTCGCTCGCATTTGTCCTTTAATGCTCGTCGTGTATACGTTCGCTCTCTTTCATCGTTTGCCGTGTTTGGTCTACTTCAATCTCGTAATCACTGCCATCTAGCGTCAGACGTCATCTTCCTCATCATCTGGCCACCGAGAAAAGAAAGAAAAAAATAAGAAAAAATGGAAAACGAAAACGACGTCGACAGACTTTTTACTTGTCGCCTTTGTGTCTAATGCCACCCAATGTCGCCAACAGAAGCAAACAGCTAAAAGAAAAGAAACTAATCTTTTTTTTTTCTTTTTTTTTCTTTTTCTTTCTGACTTCCGTTGCTGGCGCTCTTGGTTTGCAGTAGATTCTCATTTCCGAAATGTCAACTGCATCTCTCCATCTGATCATCGCGTAAGCCGCTCTCCCTTTTATTTTATTTTCTTATTTTTTCTTTCCCTCTTTCCTTCTCTCTCTGATGTGTCTCACATTCAATCTTTTTATATTTCCCCTTTTAATTCTTAAGTTTCTATAACTCGTCAATGGACGAAGCGGATGGTCTCCGACTCGCGGCCACGCGTCGATATCAAATCGAGAGAGAAATCTATAAAAGGGAAGGAGAGAGAGCGTCGATGGTATACAATCCGTACATGGCGCCAAAAATAGGAAAGAATAAAAGAAAATGAAATAAATGGTTGTAAATAATCTACACATTACACTTGAGGGTCTTCACTCGCAGCTGGTGACTGGGGGGTACACATAAAAAAAAGGGCAAAGGGAATTATTTTCTTTCTTTCTTGTTGTGAAAGGAAGAAATCGACCAAACTCTTTCCGTTTCTGTATAGGTCGGCCAGACTCGGCTGTGAAGTTGAAAACTGGCGTTCTGAGAGCTCGTCAACAAAAAAAAGGTGATGGCTATTCAAAAGAGAGGAGCCAGAAAAGAAATGGAAAGAAAAAAATAAAAATAAAATAAAAAAATAGAAGAAGACGAGGATGTGAGAAGGTCGTGAGATGGTGTCGATGTGGTCCTTAAAAAGAAAAAAAAGAAAAAGAGCTACGACTGAATTGGGTTTCGCTGTTATACATATATAGGCAATATATACATATTTGATGGCGAAGAAAGAAGGACAGGGGATCCAACATCCCATCGATCGCTTCCAATCGATTCGAGTGCTACACACACATACACACACACAAGAACTAGTAGTGTGTGTAGTACTATATAGGATATACTACATCTAAAGGCTCTTATATGTATTATCGTGCAGGAGGGAAATGAGATGAGGTCAGCACAAGACCTATACTTTGCCAGATGGATGAATGTATAGAACACACACACACACACACACATAGAGGGATGGGAAACAAACGAAAAAAATATCGGGGGAAAAAAAAAGGAAAAAGGAAGGACCATTTTCATCAACTGCTCAAGTTAGTCCCTCAATAGCGTATGAAAGCTGCTGTGTTCGGCTGCTACTTGGGGCCGTCCTTATCGTCGCAAAAGGCCAAAAGGCCACACACACACACACACAAAAAAAAGAAATGCCAGTCAGACAAAAAAAAAAAAAAAAAGGGGGGGAACTCAAAAAAGTTCCTTAAAAAAAAAAAAAGGAAAACGCCAGATCGAAAGGAAATATCATATCGATCTGGCCCGTATATACATCCATAACAGCAACCGCCGTGCAACCGATTTCTCGCCCTCCCGATATCACCCACTCCCCACTCCCTTCCTTTAAAAGAGTCAGAAGGCTCTTTTATAAGAGAAAGGAGACCTCTGGCGTGTTCGATATTGATAGATGACATACATAAAAGTGGAAAAAAGAGAAGCTTATTACATCATTGTGTGTGTCATCTCTTTTTCACGGAAGCCTGGCAGACAAATCTAACTAGAAAGCAAAATGGGAAAAGTCATGCTGTGTATAGACCTATACTATATAGGCCTATAACGTGCATAAATATACCTACAGATATATAGTGCATGAAATTTGGCCCTGATATCGACTGCGGCTTCATGATCCAATCAGCATCGATCGATTCAAAAGAAAAAAAGAAAAAAAAAAAATCTCATTCTCTTTCCATGTTGTTAAAGAGAGCGAGAAGCTGCTGTTGCAGGCCAGCAGAAAGGGAGAAAGAATAAGAAGCAAGGAGAGAGAAGGTCCCGCACAAAAGAGAGAAGCCAATAAGTCGTCTTGATCAAATGAAATAGAAACAGATTTGAACGTCATCACACGAGGCTTTTTTTTTCCTTCTTCTTTCTTCTTCTTCCATTTTGATTATCGTCGTTTCCTAGCAGTCAAGTATAGAAATATAGGAAACCCCAAACTATACCTTTTGATTTTCTGGCTGCACCATTACAGCGGATAGGCTATTACACAGGCAACTATTAGCGATAGCTTTTACGTATAAAGTCTACACAGCTTCTCACAAGCTATTCCACTTGAAAATGACGATCTTGTAATTTATCAGAAATCTCTTCAAAATGAAAGGAAAAGCTGAAAAATTCAGAAAAAAAAAGAGATCAAGTTCTTTTTCTACATCAAACAAGTCGACCCACTCCGATCTGAAACCTTTTCGATAAAAAGTACAAGCATCAAAAAAATCTTTTTTTTTTCTTCTTTTCTTTCTTTTATAGAAAATTGTCGTTCATTTTTTATTTTTCAGCAAGAAAAGCAGAAGCGAAATCATCAAACGTTGTTCACGGACCTTTCAAACGTTTGAACGATTGGCTTATCTCAAATAGCTTTGCAAAAGAAAATGTTATCTCCAAACTTGTGCGTTCAATATGAATTATGTTGACCGTCATTAATAATTACGTCAATAGCATCAGGGCGTTTTGATAACAAACGATGGAACACACGCACCATCGCTGCCCACTCCCCACACTGGCTCAACATATACGCGAGCCTCATATAATACAAACAATAAACAACGTTTTTTTCAAATGGAAATGGCGCCTCGGCTTGGACGTTAGACAAGACTTGCGTGTTATGTCACTGATCTGTTGATATAGCCCACATTAATGTCTATACACAGCAACAATAAAAAATGAAATGAAACAAACAACGGTGGCCCTGTATAGCGTGCAAACAACCAATATGTTTATAGACATTTTTTTTTCTTTCACTCTCTCCGATAGATTGAGTAATACATCGCACTGGAGGTGAGGGATGGTCAACAAGCGCCACATATATATACAAGTCTATATGTACACGTGTGCTGCTGTGCTCTTGTTTCCTTAGCACGTTAATGAATCCATTAATTATTAGACTTCGATTTTGCTGTTTGTTTGTTTTAGTTTGTTTGTTTAATGCCATTAAGAGTCATCGACAATATTGGGCACCCTTTTGGGTGGTGTACACACTTTCATTTGTTTGAGTTTCTATACACTTAAAAGCGGGATCAGAAAAAAAAAACTGCACTCTCAGTTTTCAGGGGATATTCTAATCTTATACGTTGGTTATCCGAGATTCGAATACCTCTTAGCTAGAATAGGTCTGGTAGATGGTCTTACCTATTCTAAATCTTCGACTATCTATAAGACAATCCTTATTCGAAATAGAATACCCTTCGTACTTCCGGGTATTCGAAGATCGAGTTTGAATAAAACGCCCCCTCCGTATTCGAATTCGAATACCAGGTATTCGAATTTTTGCATCAGCGTCAGTAAACGTTGCCATCCAAGAGATATTTATCAATAAAAATCATTTTAAAATACAGAATACTGGATAGAAATCCCACAAATAATTCTTAGACACCGGGATTTGATTTAATATAACAGATTTAGCAATATTGAAACAATAAATATTTTTTGTCAAATCTAATTTGAAATATGGCAAACATCCAGCATGCAAAAAAGTTAATGACGGTCGTCAGTGCAGACAATTTTGACAGTTATGTGATTGAGGGCTTTAATGGAATCTAAAACTTGTATCTCAACTTTATCTGCAGAAGACCTGCGGTTTCATCTCCTGTCGACTAACAAACTGCCGGCTGGAATTCCAGAAAAATTGCTAGGTAATATCTATGTAGTAGGAATCTATTTTAAGTTGAACATTTTCTGTGCTGTGTGTTTGTTGGTTGGTGAGACCCTTTTCCAAAATGTCCATTGATTCTTTTAAATGCTTTTTATGTTCAGTTATAGTTAAAGGCAATTATTCTCAACTGACAAGTCACTTGAAACTTTTTCATGGCTTCCTTAAAACAACAGGTCATAGTAACAGAACTTTGTATTGTGGGAACGCTGACTGCAAGGCTGGCTTCAACAGTTTTGCTAAATATAGAGACCACGTTATCAATTGTTTAGTTAAAGATCCACAACCAGATGTTAGACAAGTACTTCCTGATGTTTCTTTTCAACATATCGAACCAGGAGTAACTGATTTCGATGTTAGTGATCCTTTACAGCAGGACAGTTTTCACCAAGCGAATGCAACAGCAGATAAAACAACTCAGAGATTAGCTAGATTCTTTCTTGAATTGAGGGCCAAACACAATGTTAGTCATTCTGCCATTGATTTCATTGCTAAAAATATTGATACTATCTTTAAAGATGTTGCTCAGTTTTGTGATTTAGAAACAAATTTGACATTAACCAACATTGAAAAAGCCACTAGCAAATTGAATTCTCACCAGAAAAGGATTCGTTATTTTACCAGTAATATGGGATTTGTAGAACCAGTCGCGAAGTGCGTAGGCCATAACAATCTTAATTTTAAATGCGACCGACGAGGGGAAAGTAATTGTGCAAAACTACCTGGAACGACTTGAGGCTTTCATTACTGAAAAAGAGCGCATCACAATTGTTCAGATCCTAGTGAATCGCTTAGTGACATTGACTGGAAAACTCGACTTATTTCCCCCGACGGAGAAAAGAAAAAATCTTGGTGAAGCCATAGTGGCTGCGTTTCCTTGCCTGGGAATCAACGTGGATGGCAAAGTGTTTTCTTGTCATTTCTATAATCAAACAACTGGATCTGGTTTTATTGAGACAAGGCTGAAAAGACTGAGGGAAGTTCATCGTGAAGAACCACGCCGGAAGAGGCCAACACAGGACTCTTCTCCAATCCAAAAAAACCGCGTGTCACGAAACGGCCTCATGTAAAGAAAAATGCCGACTACATCTTCAATGAAGCCGAATGCCAGTTTAAGGTTTATTTTTTAAATAACATTCAATCCACAATAAAAGCTTTAACTTTGTTTATATTTACAGGTTGAATGGTTGAAGAGTCATCCGCCTGGAGGAGATAATGACACAGTCATCATTGAGTACAGCAAGGCGACTTTTGGGTATCGCCAAAAAGAAATCAAACAAACTCTGACTGAACCTGGTCTCATCATGAAAGAATATCCCCGCTTCAAGGACTTCCAAAATGGATCTCTGGTAATGTGCTACAGCAATACGTTCGAGATGTTTCAGCTAACTTATTTTTATTCCTAAAGTTTCAGGTAGAATTTCAGTTACTCTATCCCGATGCCAAGAACTTCGAAAAAGTCTTTAAAGAAAAATTCTTATTTAAAATATTGGCTCTGGCTAATAAAAAAAACATTGACATTCCTGACTGCCCTGACGGTAAGTTGATTATAGTCTACTTTTCGAGTTAATTTGTCATTTTTCACGAATTACCTTTTAACAGAATGTCTTAAGGCCGTTTTCGTGTTACTAAAGCTGACTCCAAGCATCGTTAAACTCCGAAAAGTTAATTTTCGTTTGATTACGGAACGACTGATAGTCTTTTTAAAGGCAATTTTCTTTTCAGTTTAAAAGTTTACTCTTTTTCGTCTTTATTTATAACTATAGCAATTTTTTATTGTGTTGTGTTTACAGGATAATGCTGACTTGATTCAATTAAGCGAAACGCGAGACCCTCATTTGAAGCAGCCATTCATCTGCTGCATGGGAACGATGGAAACTCCTACAAACTTCTGGATTGTTATCGATCGTGATATAATACTGTGTGGTAACGACTTTGCAACTGCTTTCGTTAACTTGTTTTGCTCGTTTTATGCATTTAATTTAAATTTCCCTCAGTATTTGGAATCATTTTATGGATTTTTTTGAGGAATGCGTTTTCGATATTAAAATTCATTCTCCCTCAGTAACAGCCTTTAGAGCATCCCTAGAATGTTTAAGAGACCTACAAGGCTAAATTGCAATGCTAACACAATCGAGCTTAAAAGTGAATGGCGCCCACTTTTATAAAAGTGGGCGCTTTCAAGCTTATAAGCTTGATTGTGTCATCATGTGCAATGATGTTTATTTTTAAGTTGAGGTGTTCCAAAAATGCAAATACTGTTGTCTTATTTTGTTCTCCTGTTCTTTATAATAACAAACTGGGTTTTTTATGATAAAAAATTTGTTGTATTTGTATAAATGTTGTCTTGCACCGTTGTAGTATGCTCCTTCCCATGGCCTAATCTCAGATGAATAAAGACTTCTGAAAGACATTTATATTTTGTGATTTATTCATAGTCGTGAAGCAGTATATTTATAGATTGGTGGGTATGCATGAAGAATCGGGGGAAGGGTAAATTCAGGATGCTAGTAGGAATCGAATATCCCTAGTATAGGGGGTATTCGGGGGATATTCGAACCCCTATTCTAGAACAGGTATGCTACTAATAGAATACCCCCCCTATACTACTAGTAGCAAAAACCAAAACGCTACTAGTTCGAATACCCTCGAATACCCCCAAAAAACTGAGAGTGTGATAAAAGAGAAGGGATATATTTATAGACCATTAATTCCGGTGGATCTACTATATATATATAATCTATGGCGATGACATTTCAAGAGCGACGCAATAGCCTACAAGCAAAAAGAAGCCGAACTGAAAAGTTTTGGGGTGGCACTCGAGTTTCGCTCGTCTCTCATTCTGGTGCTTAGTTTTTGTTTTGTTTTTTGTTTTGTTTCGTTTCGTTGTTTGCTGGATAACATAGGGTTCGCAGCCTAGACGATTGCCGACGACTACGACATTAGCTTAAGTGCTGTTTCCTCGACGCTAGTCGCCCTATATCAGCCGTATTACTCTCGCCATTTGCCGAAAGAAGAAGACAACAAACAAAAAACAGACACCCCAAAAAACGTTTTTTTTTTTTTTCTATTCTTTAGCCTCTACTGTTTTGCTTATGCTGGCGTTCCATTAAAAACACAAGCTCGCTCATACATTGCCCCATCTACTCCCCCCCCCCCTTGTTTTTGTTTTTTTAGGGCTTACGAGTCATGTGAACCCATTTGTTATGTACATTCGTTCCTGGCCATAATCCGTGAAAAGCAACACAAAATAAATAATAATAAAAAAAAAAAAAGATAACCACTCGCCTACTGTTGTTGCGTAACATCATCGTGAAAAACAAGTAGAAGTAAAAGAGAAAAAAAATGTTTCATCTTTATAGGTGGATGATGAACTTTTGCGAGCAATTGTGGCGATCTGCGTTTGAATTTGGCTCTTATCAATAGAAGAGGATGTACATAAAAAAATGGCGTAGACACGGCCCTGTGTATATATAGAGTCCTAAATGTGGACGTATAAATGCTGCAATACACGTCGAGCTAAAAGCTTACAATTAATTAGGCTACTCATTTGGCCTCTCGCTGAATGGCTGGTAAATGATGAAGAGACTTACCCCTGGCAAGGTCCGCTTTTCATGAAGCGCGTTCTGGGCGTTGATGGCGCTCTCCCTTGTGCAATACGTCAGAAATGCGCAACCTGTCCAAACATCAAACGAATAAATCGAAGCATTAAAAAAAAATAAATAAAGAATCATAAGAATATAAAATCAACATCGTGGTGTCATCTATTCATATTCAAAACGAGGGCAGAGGGCAGCCTCTTCCTTGAAAGCATCAATCAGCGGGCCCAATAATCACTTCATCAGCAACGGAACAGAAAAAGAAGTTAGCGGCTTGTTTGTCTATCAAAAGAAAAAAAGAAAAAAAGGAAAAAAAACTTCCTCTCACATCTCCCAATTTATTTCCTATTTTTCTTTTTTGTCCGTCCTTTTGTCGTGTACACATATATAGGAGCGGCAAGTATGCGTGGAGTGCGGGTGGCCTCATCACCATTTCAATGGCACCGTTTAATTGGAGCTAGAAGTGCGCCCCG
Source organism: Daphnia magna (assembly GCF_020631705.1). Classification (NCBI taxonomy): domain Eukaryota; kingdom Metazoa; phylum Arthropoda; class Branchiopoda; order Diplostraca; family Daphniidae; genus Daphnia; species Daphnia magna. The sequence goes on along the minus strand of NC_059186.1, from coordinate 7,313,968 downwards.
AGCGCCACAGCTGTTATGCAAGACTTTTATTTTCCTTTTTATTTTTTTTAAATAGACACATACCAACTATTAGAGTACATTGCGTCATCCAGTTTAGCCAGCTATCGTAATCATAGATATATATATAATCCTTTCTTATACATTTCAGACGTGTTTCACTTTTTTTAACTGGGCCCGGGATCGATGGTGAATGGCAGTCTAAAACGCGGACTGCACAAATAGACGAGTGGGCGTGCGTCCCAACTCCTATTATACACTCTTATATCATAAATAATAACTGTTTCAGCTAATAGCTGTTCCTCCTATATATTCTCTGGGTATATAAGTTGCGGCTTTCCTATTCATTGCGTTTTTACTCTCTCTCTCTCTCACTTTCCTAACCGGATTTTTTAAGGAGGGAAGTTGCGTTGCTGGGCACTGCTGATAAAACCCTGTAAGATTGCTTCCCTTTTTTTTTTTGATAAAAGCCGTCCCTCGTTTTTCTTTTCCTGTTCTCATTGTACCAAATGCGGTGGTTTCCTAGCAGTGGTCGGAGTAACCGAAAAAGAGAAAAAAAAAGAGGGGGGGATCTCCTACATTGTGTCCGCTCTATTGGACTATAGGCCATCTAATACGTAAATAAATACCATTTAACGACGGTATATATATATATAACAGAGAACCTCCCCACTGCTTAGCGAACTTGTTTTTCTCTTGACCATACACAACGGACAACAACAAACCAAAGTCTCCACCCTCTTTGTTATTATTTTTGTTCAAATTTTTATCTCAACCGAGCAGAGAATGAAATGCGTTCTCTTCAAATAAATAGAGAAACGACATGCTGTATACATCCAGTTGTTTCTTTCTTTTCGTCACGGGGACGAAATCACGAAAAGAAAACGGAACGAGTGTGTAATTCAATTCGATTAATGCCGATGAATCTGGCCAACGGAGGGGAGTGTCGGAATGGAAAAAAGGAATGGAATGGTCTGTGTATAGAGAGAGAAAAAAGAAGAAGAAGAAGACTCACATGGGGGAAACAGATAGACGTGACTCGACTGGTTCGAATCGTGGCACGTCGTTCGCCAGTATATAAGACAAAGTAGGCGTGCCAGCAAACTCGAATAAACAAGGCGAAAAACAAGTGAAAACGCCACGAGCAGAGAACACATCAGGGAAAAAGAGGTGAGTAATCCTTTCTAATTTCTTTTTTTTTTTTTCAAACCAATTTGCATCTCTAATCAAAAGGAGAAAATAAGGAAATAAAAATCATTCAAACGCTCCAGGGCGCTATCATATCAAGGCATTTCTCTTTGCGGCCGCCCTGCAGACAGGGAAACGAAGAAATTCGTTCAAACAAACTCCCACCCTATATACTACTGCGTGAGTCTCCCATTCTTGAGGGGGGGGGGCGTTTCTATCTCATTTGTCGGCAACATCATTCCCCGAATGTTTTCCATCGTTGCACAAGCGACGAGCGAACACCAACTGATGTGCGGAGACATTTTCAATCAAAAGTTTCGACAGCAATCTCAGCGCCCAAATTGCAAATATCGAAGCGCATTCAATATAATGACGAAAACTTGTTAAATGCTCGTCCCCTATACATACACAGTGATTTGCTTCAGAATTCGAAGACGTCAAGCGTGGGATAACGTGGAAGGAAGAAAATATCTATAGCATTATAGCTATAGATGATAGTATACAACCAAAGGAAACGTTAATGAAACTGGAGCAATTACAGAAACTTGCACCCAATTTCGTTGCAGCCGTTCTTAGACGATGCAAGGAACAAACAAAAAAAAACCAACACAAAAATTGGGTAAGAATCTATCATTTCTTTCCTTTAAGAACGTGATGGAATGCTGATGATGGCATCCAATCGTTTCATCTGCTTCTCATCACGTATATCTATAAATATATAGAATTTTCCGTCGGTGAAATTCCCATCATATGGAAGGAGAGGGACGAACTATACATTTAGGTCGGCGTCAGGCCATTTTCTTTTGTATGTCGTTATGCTTTTTGCTTTTTAAATGCTATCTCTCGACCCGGCCGCTTTTATTCCCAGCTTCTAATGCACAAAGATGGCGCGCTTGTGTGTGTGTGAGAGATTAAGGCCGACATTGGGGCCGCAGCTATACGCGCTCACCGCCCATCAAATTTGTGATCGACGAGTTCAGCGCATCGGATCAGCTCAGCAGTAATCGGTTATTTCCTCGTTGGAGCGGCAGAGATTGTTCGTATACGATTTTTTTTTTTTTTCAACGTTCAACATGATGACGACAAGACAAAAAAAAAAAAAATGTCCAACCAGGGCGAAACCGCAGCAATCGAGGGAGAATGATAATTCTGGCGATTGTGTGCGGCGCAGCTCAAAAGTCCTTTCGTTCTTTCTTTCTACGAACATTCTCTTCGGCTCACACGACAACAACAACAACAGCGGCCATCCATCAAGTTGGCCAACTGAATGATTCAACAGAGCGCACCCTCCTCAAAGTCATGGGCTCTCCCTTTTTTCTTCTTCTTTCTGTTCAATCTCGTCGTTGCTGCTCCATCGCTGCCCACTTTTCGGCTCGAATCATTTTTAATTCAAACAATTTTTTAAAAATCCGCCCTTTACTTCTAACCCCCCACCCCGAATAGCGCCGTAATAAAACGGAAGAAAGCCAACCAAAAAAAAAAAAATGAAATAATAATAATATAGTAACAGAAGCAGATGATTCGATGCGGCTGCCATCGGCCGAATGAATCAATGTTCATCGTAACAAGAAATAAAATAAAAGAGGCTAACGGAAACGTCATTGGGTACGGAAATATTTCTTATATATATGACGATCGAAGCCAATATGTGCCGCCTTATTTATAAAATGACATCCCCTAAGCACATCTGCGCGACTGCCTGCACCCTATATACAATCCTATAACCATATAGTAAATGTATATAGTCTATATCAGAATGCTACAATGTCAATACCATCCCAGCCAATAATGCGTCAAATTAAAAAACAAATAAAAATATCTAACGCTAATATCTAACAGCGGAGAGATAATCCAATGGCGTTGATGGCCGGCAAACGCGGTCACATTTTTATCGCCATTGGCCAACCATCAAACCGCCGCTAACCTTCTGGGAAAGTCTATATATCTGTCTGTCCATCTAAATTTGTTTTTTTTTTGTTTTGTTTTTTTCTGTCTGTCTCTCCGTTTTCACGGATGTTGCGTGTAATGGAAAGACAACAGAAAAAACGGGCCGGACTTATCTGATCCCGCCGATCGCTTTCCTTGCGATTCGTGCAGCGTTTGGATGACGCGCCATTTTTGATTGACCACTCCTCAGACGATCGATCACTGCATAGCCGTTTCTTCCTTTAACCCTCACTTCCTTTCCGTCATGTGATATCACGTGAGTAGTCACGCCTCCAAAATAAGAAGATAGAAAAAAAAAAAAAAAATAGAAAAATCTAAAAAAAAAAGGTCCAAAGGAAAAAGGTCATTTATCGACGAGACGTGAAAAAGAAAAGGAGAGAACGAAGCGACGCAGCTCCCCGATCTGATCGATCTCGTGCCCTTGTCCCGTTCCGTCCTTGAGGCGTACGCATGCATGACTATACGAGCTGATGTGTACGCAATTCTCGTAGCGCAAACAATGGAACGCACACAGCCTGTTTTTCGTTTCTTTGATTCGAATTGCCGTCATTTTTCTTTTTTCTTTTCACGTAACCAGTTTTCATTGCAAGCCATCGGCTGTTGTTTGTTTCATTGCCGCTATCGAACTAACCAAACGCCAATAAGCATCAGCTGTTCTTTCGCTGCATCTAATGCAGCGGCCATCACATATAGAGTTGTCGAGTAGTAATCGGACGGCCACTCGTGCTTCGCCTGGGCTCGCGCTCCCTATGTTTATAGGCCCATGATGACACTGATTTCCTATTGGTACGACGTCCGACATGGCGATTTTGGAACAATCGCAACAAATGGGCCAACGGCAATCGGACAGAAATCGACTGAGGAGGTCAGTCGTTGCCTTTATCGGCTGCACAAAAGCGACACAGATTGGCTCTTGGTGCCTCTTATTGTTCGCTTCTCTAAACACAGAGAGCCAACGCTTTCGAATCGACATCACAAGGAAACACAAAATGAAAAATCATTTCCCACATCTTCTTGTTTGCCTTTTTACAGATGACGAAGACGTCACACACACACAGAAAACGAAGCCCCACCCTACCCCATTTGTCTGATAGACGCCAACGCAAAGGAAGAGAAAAGGGGGAGGAAAATGAGAGGCACGGCTATATAGACGACAGGGGATAATCAAACGATCGATAATCGATGAAAGACGCCCAAGTGTATTACTATAAAGTCCAAAGCTTCCTGTACATCCCTCTGGTGGAGGAGAATCGCGTGTAGGTCTGTATCAAAGACAGCAAGAAAATAAAAGGCAAGAAATAAATAGATAAGTACACGTAGAAAAAGAGGGGGAAAAACGCCAGAGAGTGCTGCTCTTATTCACTTGGCTAACTTGTATGAAACTTGGTCATGTTATTTGGGGTTTGGCTGTTTTTCTTTCGTTTTATTTATTTTATTTATTTATTTTTGCTGCCTTTACCTTTTTGCTTTCTTTTTGTCGAGTGCGTAGGGACTAGCCCCTCTACCCACCCCAAGTCTCCAAAGTTATACCCGCAAACAAGACTCTATACATACCACCACCACTTTCTAACTCTTCCACTTTTGTCACATTTTTTCTCGATTTCTTTCGCCTCTTTTATTTAGTTTGAGTTTTTTTCTTGTAAAGGAAAAGCTCAAACAGCTTGAAATTTCAAAAGAGGCGAGGCAGCACAAACACGCGCAGACACGAACTAGAAAAAAAAAAAGAGACAGAGAGAAAATATGAAAGTCCAACTGGCCCCGTCCAACTGAAATCTCATTTCTTTGATGGATTTATTTATTTATTCCGGTCATTTTTCTTTTTTTTTTCTTTCTTTCTTTCTTGTTTTCTGCTGGTGTGCTCCTGTCGCAGTTGTTTATATATGTATATATATATATAATACGTATATGTACGTCCGGATGAACGATATACTTTATACTGGAACACCCATTTATAAAATATAGTCTACATCAGATCGCGCGTCGCTAGGCCATTTCTTCTTGTTTCCATTTCAGTTTGAAGTGATCAAATTCTTTCCGACAGCCGGCCAAAATAGCCGCAGTGAATTTCGCTTAGCGTCCGTGGTCTCTGCCAGCGTCGTCTCCCTATGAACAACATCGTCGTCTAGGCCCAGCCTAGACACCACTATAATATGCAGGCAAATGAAAATACAGGGTTGTCTTACATCGCAATGTATGACCTCACATATACCATATACTCGTATATAAGTATACAAGTATATAGTTGTATATGTCCGCTGAAGCTGGTCTTTACGCCAGACTTACACCGTATAGTCTAATATAATTTATTGCAAAACAAACTTGGACAACTATAAATACTTTTAGGCAAAAAAAAGAATACATCTACAAAGAAATAAGAACGAAACAAAAAAATAAATAAATAAAAAGATTCAAAGAGCGCTGGCCAACAGCGTCATTGTTCGCCTCTGTATATGTATATATAGGTCTATAGGCCCCGATCGATATGTACACGGTATATACGAAAACAGGAGAACGTCCCCGCCGGTTCTCTTTTTTTCAACCCTCTCAGCGAAGAAGCAAAAGAAAAAAAATTATATGCCAACAACAACAACAGCATGCAAAAAAAAATATATATATTTAATCAATCCCAGAGTCTAGAATAATATAGCCCTGCACATCAGCATATATAAGGGTATAGAGAGAGAGCTGGTCTATCGGATGTATATAGCAGCACATGGTAGAAATTCAAGCAACAACAACACACACAAAAAATGAATATTTTAAAGAAAAATGTTTTTTTTGGGGGGAGGGGGAGGGATCATGGATATCTGACTGGGCGCATTGGTGAACCTCTTTAATATAAAGTACTCGAACATTTCCATTCTTTCGGGATCACATCCAACAACTCCCTTTTCTTTTTCTTCTCTTTTACCTCCCTTAACACACACATCTAGTCCCCATTTTTCTCATATCCCAAAAGCTTGGCGCAAACACGTACAGAGAGGGACGGTACATATTTAAAAAGGTCTGATTTCCCTCTCCCCCCCCCCACCCCCCGCACACGTTACAGCCCAGCCTGCCATTCGATTTCTTATACGTGCTCTATATATTAGATCTGTATATATGTAATGCACATACGAAATCCCGCAGCTGTTCAAGACTAAAGTTTGCACATAAATCTATTAAAGTCTACGCGCACATATATAGAACCGACTTAATGGTATAAAAGCGAAAATCCCTGTGATGGACTCGAATATCTTTCTTCGTAAAATGTCGCTTGTCCTCTATTCCATCATTGGCATATCCTTTTTGCAGTGCTGCGCACATAACCAGGAACTCCATTTCGAAATCGATGGGGCATTGCCCTTAAAATCCATTTCATCGCACACAAAAAAAAAGGCGGTCATCAAACCAATGGATCTCCTTACACACACACACACACACACACACCACTTTATATTTCTCTTGAATCCTCAAAGACTGATCAATGACTCAAAGATGTGGAGAAGAAGAGCAAAAACGTTGATCTCAGAAAGGTGTAAAATAAATTAGGCTGGGAAAAATCGATCGCACAAGAGAGACGGAAGGGGGGCCCAAAAACAGGCTTGTTTTTTATTTCTATATAAGATCGAAGCACCTCTTTTTTTATGAAGTGTCTTCGTGAAACGTATAGGCTTTTGCGTGCCTGTATATACCGATGGTGAACTTAAGACGACGCGGCACTGCGTCAAGGAGGTGATGAAAACAAAATAGAAAACAGCTGAGAAAGGATCTTCATCGCTGCAAGGATAAAGAACTACATATATAATATTATACTATTGCCTATAGTTAGATGGATTTCTTTCTGCTTGGCGCGACGAGACCGAAAACAAGACACAAATTGGGAACGTGAATATTGGAGGGGGGACAAAGAAGTTTAGATCGAGCTGAGTCGTTGTTGTCGTCGTTCGACGACTCTGGCGATAATAATGATAGCACGGAGAGGGGGGGGGGATAGACTAAAGGGATATACAGTCGCGGCTGTAAGTTTCTTTACGTGTAGCTAAAAAACCCGCCTTTTTACTGTGTATTGGCGGATGGTATGTGCCTATGGCAGAGGTTGAGATACCTTATTTGTTCTATTTTTTTGTTTCTTACACCCTACCCCTCCGCCCATATTTATACTTAACTCTTCTTTTATCGAAAATTACTATTTTACCACGATGTGTCATACGATTACGCAGCCCTATTATCTCACACTCTAAAGAAATGAACAAAAAAGGCGTTTTCTGATTCAGTCAAACGATGGGACTTAATGTTAATTTCCATGCCCAAGTAAGTCAGAGTGTAGCTTAATACTAAGTCGTTATTGTTAACACGTTAAATAGGGTTGCTTACCGTATGCCACATCGTGATAAAATAGTAATTGATGTTAAGCAGAAAAATTAAGTAAATATGGGTGGAAGGGTAGGGGAAAGAAACAAAAGAATGGAACAAATAAGGTATCTCAACCTCTGCCATAGGCATATACCATCCGCCAATACACAGTAAAAGGGCGGGTTTTTGAGCTACATGTAAAGAAACTTACAGCCGCGACTGTATATATTATTATAGATGGAAAAGAGATAAAAGACTGTTGTATAGCTATATATACAGTAGATACATATAGACGGAGCTTGTTCGTCGTTTCTCTTTCGTCCCCATTTGTTGTTTTGTTTGTCATTAAAGATGAAAAGCATTCGATTCGTATAGCCGCCCCTTCTCTCTCCGCTATTTTTTAGCTTTTCTTTCGACGACGATCAAACAACAAACAAGAGCAAAACAACATCGACAGAGATAGAGATCGATGGCTGCCCGACGAAACCAACAGTCGATGAACAGGTTGAAAAGATTTCAAAAAGAAAAAAAACTAATAGCTAAGAATGAATTTCGATGGCTGTTCCAGGATCTCTCTGATATGCCGTTCAAGTGTTTCATTTCGTCATCATCAGCTGATTATATATACAAACGCATTAGCTACTTTTCTCGCATCAAAAGAATGCATCCCACGATATCTAGACTATACATACCACTCAGCTTCTCAAGCACTTTAAGGACTACAATGTAAATACATTTATGAAAAAGAGAAAAAAACAAAACAAAACAAAACAAACTCGTGTGCCTACGCATATGCGACGATATAGTAACATTGAATGCACACAAGGATCGTTCAGAATGGCAGCAACTCGCAGAGAGAGATATGCGATATAGCTCGCAGCCGACAACAAGAGTTTAGTTTTGCGTTGATGATGACGAGGCTGGGGAGGGGGTTACACACAAAGAGCCAGAGAGAAGAAGACATTCACGCGGGGAGGAAAGCAATTCTTCCGCTACATGCCATACATGTATGGGAAAACGGATCGATGCCAAAGGGAGGTGGAAAAATGCAGCCGACGGGCATCGTTGCCATTTTTCAGCAACTCATTTAAATTCTGCTCCCCCTTTTTCTTTTTTATTATTATTATTATTATTATTCCTACTTGTTTTTTGGGGGGGTCTAGTAGGCTAAGGAAGACAAAAGAAATGAACAGCGAGTTAATGGCTGTCAATAGACGCGGAAAAAGTTCGACCTTCCCCTTCAGTTGGCATTCGGTCGTTAAAAAACAAATAGAAGCGCCTATTGGTAAGGAGCCAGCAGCTCTGGTTCGACTTGGGAAACGAGGCGATTAGGAGCGGCTGAATTGTAGATGGCCGTTGCTCCGAGACACTCTTCATGTAGACGGAATCGACCAGCAATTTCGGCAGTTACAATTCGCCGCCTGATCGCCAGAGAAACTCGGTTCATCCATCAACCACCTCCTTTCTTTCAATTCATTTTTTTAATATATTTTTTTTTTCTTATTTAGAAAGGCGCAACGGACCTGAAACTCGGTCGATTTCTCTCTTTCGTCCCGCTTATGCAGACGACAATTAAAAAGTTAGCGCTCGCGATTCCCAAAAGAAAAATTATCTTTCCGTCTTTGGATAAAGAAGATCAACGGACGTGGGTTTCACCTCTTTTTATTATTATTCTTTATTTGTATTTTTTGTGTGAATATTTTGCCTTCATCATCCACGATGTGAAGACTCGGCAACGTTGCCCTCTCTGTGTTATCAGAAAGAAAGAGGGAAAGCGACATCATCGAAAGTAAACGCGCGTTGAATGGGGACGGACGCTTATCGCCCAGCAGCGACTCCTTTTTGTCCCTCATTTTTATATTTTTTTATTCCTTTTTGTTCCTTTCTATTCTTCATCTAAGCAAGAAAAGAAAAGAATAGAAAAGTCCCTGCGTGTTTTGGAGGAGGAGCAAATGGCTGACGTAGATACGATGACGAGTATAAGAACGAAAGAGAAAGAAAAAAAAAGTCGGCCGTTTGACGGTAGCCCCCGCCAGCAAAACGACCAACCGCCTTCTTCTTTATGTGTGCGCTGGCTAGGGAAGAAAGTTTAAGGACGCAATGAAGGCAAAAAATAAGAAAAAAAGGGAGGGAAACTGGAGATGTTAGCGTTGTCGGAGAAACAACATCCATCTCTCTCTCTCGTTCTCTCGTTCTCTATACTCCTACCGACCGCCCTGTATATATGGACTTGGCAATCGACCTCGCACAATAGCCAAAAAACGAAATCTAACTGCGTCACACAGGCATCGCTCTCTTATCCTACAATCTGTCCCTACTTTTGCCACACGTTTTCAACCAAGTGCGCACGTACAAAGAGAAAGGCTGTCACGAACGTCTTTCCGATTTCCCCCGTTGTGTGTGTGTGGGGGGGAGGGATGGGGGTAGGAGGAAACAAAATGATAATAATAATAATAATACGTTCCCCGTTCTAAAAACAGCCCAATCTCGCACAGAGGAACGCACATAAATAAACGTTATTGTTTAGCATTTTTCTTTTCAAAGCTTTTCGAATAATTGTTGGGGATTTTTCATTTATCCGCGAGCGGGTGTGTGTCTGTGCGCGTGGAGAATATAAATCCCTTCGTTTATATTTGGCTACGATGCGCCATGATGTCAATATAGCCTTTGCTCCTCCTTTTCTCACACAGCTATTCACACACACACACACACACACACATGTGCAGACATGACGACGATATACACACACAAAAGCCTTGAGATATGGAAAGTAATAACCCAGCGGCGGATGTCATTTAATAATAATCTTCTCAATTTCAGTTCCAAACCGTATACCACCATCGCCTTGAGTTTCGTAAATCATTCGAATTTCGCGCTCTGCCGTTTAGAAAAGGGGGCCGCAACAAAAAAAAAACTCATTTTTAACCGTATATGAAAAACTAAAAAAAAAAAAAAAATAATAATACAAAGAAATCATTCGCCATTGCAACGAATGACATCAATTTGTTTTGTTTAAACAAACTCTTTGACTAACAAGCGTTTGGTTTGTATTTTTACTTTCCCTCCTTAGATACGTAGGACCCACAAAGAATGGGCTATAACTAACCATAAAAAAAAATCAAATAAAGAAATAACAAACGTCTTTTGAAAGGAGAAAAAGTTAAATAACGATATGATAAAAATCAGTGATGCGACTGCGTTATATATATAGGCTATAGGCTATGTTCGAGGAGATGCGTCAGAGAAGCAAAAGTTGATGGAACAAAAGAGTTTGCGCTCAATTACCTTTTCTCCGGCAAAACACTACAGAGCATTATTAACTCTTGTCATCTATAGTTCAATCAATAAAGACGCAATACACGCATATCGAACATGCTCTGCATATATTTTTTTTTTCTAGTCTGCCAAGAATCAAAAGATCCGATTGAAAATGGAGAGAGCGGAAATTAAACGTTCAACTGGGGTCTCTACCATCAGAGATATATAGACATTGATTCGACTGCAATCGATATTCGATTATACAACATCAGTACCCTCCCATCAGCTAAATCAGATTTTAATCAACTTGCCCGGTCCCATTTATTTTTACCGCTTCAAAGTCCCACGTCAGCTTTCCAGCACTTATACGTATATAGCCAGATCATTGGATTCGTGGAAGGTGGGTCGTATAGTAAATGCTCGTAGTACATAGTAGATTTGCCTTTTGTTTTCATCAATTGAAAGAAAATAGTCTAGCTGATAGCGTTGCGTGTCTTTTATCCAGCGGCTCACGCAACATGGCGTGAGCCCGACACCTGTTGACACAAGATGGCGCTGGCATCGATCGAGACCTTTTCCCTCTCCTCTGAGGTTTTCCCCGTTCACATTTAACGCGATTCTCTTCACCCCCCTCTCACACACACACACACACACACACACACACACACAGAAATGTTATCAAAAAGTCTGCGAGTGCACGAGGGAGTAAGAGGGGGATATTCTAAATTGTACAAAGGAAAACGTGAGTTTGTTCTGGTCGCTGGTCTTTGTCAACCATCGCACCAAAAGTGCCGAGGGGAAAAGAGAAAAAGAGACAAAAACAAAACGCAGAGCCACAACAAAAGGACGTTGAAAAACAAAAAAATAAAAATGAAACAAAATTATGAAACGAACACATGCGCGTTCGTTTAGGCGTTTGACTCACGCTATGACGATCGACGACATCGAATTCCGATCGATAGATCAGCTGTTTTCTTTCTTTTTCTTTTTTTTTGCTTGGCCAGTCTCAGAAAGAACGACGTGAGTTGGGTTTGTGTGTCTCTCTGTTTGCAATCGTTCGTCCGATTGGATGTCCAACTTTTTTCCCCCTTTTTTTTTTTTTGGATCCCACCAAAAAAATAAACGAAAAGTCTAGTCGAATTTGCCAGCTGTCACCACAATCATCACAGGGGCGCAGTCACACAGCCACACACACAGAGACACAGGCAGAAGGAGAACGACGAAAGCACAAGGTGACATCAATGGCAAAACGACAGTTTGTTAACGAAAGTCTCAATATTGGGCAGGATGATGATGCCAGGGACCAGGTTGCCAGAGCGTCGTCTGTGTCGTCGTCCAATGTACCTCAAAATGTAAGTGTGTGTGTGTGTGTGTGTGTACGGGTAGGTGTGTCTGAGAGTGTGTACGTCAAGAAGAGGGAGACAGTGAGAGAGAGAGAGAAAAGTCGTCCATATAGGGTTCCCTATATCAAACAAGGCCAACTCACGCTGTCGATGGGCTATAGCCGAGAGAAAACGACGCCGTCCTCAATCTGCGAGAGGAAGCGACGTCCTGTTTTGCGCCGGCGCTGTTTACATTCAAAGGGCCGCCATGCTGCACATTAAAACCCGTTCCATCCTTATTAACCTGACTCGCCATTGTCTACGACCAACTTCGATCGGCGTCCTCGATGACGTCGTTCAACTGAACGCGAACGTGCAATGACGTCAGACGCGAATTATTTTATTTGAAAAAATTATTTTTTTTTTTCTAGGTAGAAAAAGAAAACAAAGAGTAAAAAAAAATGATTGAAAAAGAGGTTGATGTAATGAAGTCGTAATTTAGAAGAAAAAAAGAAGGGACTCAATTGACGACATTCCGATTGAAATTCATTGCGGCGGCTGTCATGGCAATCTATATACTCAACGTGAGTCATCATGGTGCTCTCATCATCAAACATTAACTCGGTTAATGATATCAGACAAGAGCAAAGAAAGTTTCTTTTTTAAACAAGAAAAATGGAATTGATGTGGCCGCTTTCAGAGCCTGTGCCTATACGAAAAAAGCAAAACAAAAAACGCCTCGCTACCAAATTAACTAAGTATTCGGATATTCAATTGGGATATGCGATATTGGACGTATATATGTATGCCGACATGATTAGACTATACACATGCCGTCCTTGTCAAAACTGGAATTTTTCTACTGACGTTTCCTTGTTGAGCCAATTTGATTGGACGTCAAGTCCAATAAGGGCCAATCAGAGAAGCTTCGAAAATGAAGTAACAAAGCCCAGTCCCAGTCGACATTCAGAAGCCACCCAACTGCTGGCCGTATATATAGGCACAATCAAACCCCCCCCCCCCCCAGAAACCATATACGATATTGTACACATAATACACGTATATGACACACAAAAATTCATAAGTTATCAATGTCATTCAATATAACAAAGAAAAACCACTAGCTTTTCATTTTGTGTCGTATTCGGACGTAATCCGGCACTGAAGTTAACGATACGTTCAACGACAACCTCCTACTTCCCGCCCCCGCCCACCGAACGTTAATCACGTGACTCTTAAACATTCTTCAAGATCCTTTTTTTTTTCTTCAAAAATCAATTAAATTCATCTAAAGACGTCAAATCATTTCCCCAATCGAAAGGCGGCAAAATCGAAATGATTTCATATATCCCATTCAAAAAAAAGATGTATAAAAGATAACGTTTTAAAAATTACCTTTGTGCATGCCGGTGAGTTTATCTTTGAGCACGGTGAGTTCGTAGATCTTGCCAAACTCTTCAAACATGGGACGCAAATCAGCTTCTTCTAAATTACGCGGGATCTGCCCGACAAACAGTTTGATAGCCTCTGCATCTTTGGCTTGCTGTTGCTGTTGCTGTTGCTGGACAGTGGGTGCAGCAACGGCGGGATGTTGAATCAATCCGCTGTTGTTGTTGACTCCGTTCGCATTGGCAGAGAGCCACTGTTGCTGATGGTGATGCTGCAAGGCAAGATTGATGGCCTGCTGCTGTTGATTGGCCAGCATGCTGGCCGTCGCTTGGTTCATCATTCCTTGTTGCTGGTAGTGATTCTGATGATGCTGTTGATTCGCCTGCTGCTGAGAATGATGCTGATGCTGTTGATGATGATGATAGGGGGACATTCCGTTCTCAAAATGACCACCTCCAGCACCTGCGTTGCCGTAAGCGTTCGTCATCGCTTCGGTGATTAACATAGCTATCGCTTTCTTGCGCTGATGACGGTCACTACCCGCCAGCTTTTCAACGTCCGCTCAACAATCAACGATCAACAAGACGAGGTGTTTATTTGATTTTTAAAAAAAGATGTTTTATCCTCTCAAAATATTCGCGTTCCCTTTGGTTTTTGCGGCGAAGCGGATCGATCAATTCGGATGTCGCAAAGTCGTCAACAGGCAGTACACGATCGAAAGATAAATGACACGCACGAAGATCGTGAAACATCTAGCACCATCAATTGCAGATGTCGACACACACCGTTGAGTCACGAAGAGTAATCAATAATTTCTTTCAATTTCTCTGTTCAACAGATTGCGGATAAGAAAAACGAACCGTTTCGATCTGCTATTCCAAAACGTAACAAAAACCAAGACAAACACGAAAAAAAAAACAATGAAGAATGAAGAAAACTGGAACAAGTTTGCGAACTTGGCGAACACTCACACACGGACGATACGCTAAAAAGAAAAACAGAAACACACAACAAATGAAGAACGCGTCTACCTCTTTCGAATACGTGAAGGCGTATTGACGGGGTAGCTGGAACGAGCGACGTCGAGGGTTGAACAGTCCCCCCCACCCTCGTTGCTATATGGTAGTCATAGACTTCTCTCTCCTTTCTGTTCCGTTTTCCGAATATTTTTTGTTCTCCCTTTTCCGCAGTGTGCACCCCTCAAACTATAAGGCAACTAACCCTCCTTCTTTTTCGAGTTTCTAGGGGTCTATAGCGTAGAGTAGGAGGAGAGTAAGAGGTACAATCTTATTTCACCCTCTCTCTCTCTTTCAACCCCGCGACGCTTCCACCCTCCTTTTCCATTCTATTATATTTCCCTTTTTTTATTTTTGTACTTCCCTTTTTTATCTGACGTTCTCTCAACCACTCGTTCCGAAATGATTCATCCCTCGCCCCTCTTATCCTCAACACCATCCACCTACTACCCCCTCCGTCTACACCCCCTCCTATGTGTGTACACGCGTTGTCTGTGTGTGTGCACTTGCATGGCCGCGTTCAATCCGCCCAGCTTTCCTTACGCAACTGTTCCGCACACACACACGTACGCTGAGTTTCCTTCCAGTCGGCAGGATTTTCTTCTCCCCTCTTTCTTCTCTTTTTTTTTTTCCAGGGGGGGAAGAGAGAAGAGAGGGGGAAAGAAAAATACAACGTCGGTGGGTGTATAGGAATAAATAAATGTATGCTGTATTTAGGGATCATTTCACGCAGCATCCCAATAGGCGTCTACATCCATTGGGCAACAGCGTGTTGTGTGTCCTAGCAAAAACGGGGGAAAAAAACAAAACAAAACAGGCCAGCAGCGTGTGGAACATCGCGTGTGCGTGTACTCGATGCACGAAGGTGACTCATCGACGCGTACCTTAAATATGCGTCCATTTGTTCTCTTTTTTCTTTCTTGCATTTTTTTTTTCCCCACTCTCCGTCATACACACGCGGACAGTGAACGAAAGAAAATCGGGAGCTGTCGACTAACCCATACCTGTATATCGTTTGCAGCGTGCCGTGCGCGTAGTTGACGTGCCGTGTTCCAGTTTTTGCGTTAATAATTCCAGTGGCTTTTAGCTGGCCACGGGTGAGCGGTTCTGAGAGCTGCTTTGACGTCTTGTATATGTACGTACCCCTCTAGTGTATTCGATTCTCTCTCCTCCTGATACATTGATGAAGGAAATCCTCTGATTTATTCACATGCAATGGCTGACGCTCTCTCTCCGTCCCGTTTTCACTCCCCTCCGTGTCATTTTGGAAGTCCAGGGACAGTTCCTACATAAGTCCAGCTTCCTATTTTTTGTTTATTTTTGAAGTTTTTATTTTTTTTCTATTGTCTAACGACTACTACACCCAATGCTGCATTCCCCGAAAATGCCTAGCAACCCTGTCACTCTAGTGCGGATCCGCTCCATCACCCGGTTCCTTTTCCATTCACTTCCCCGTTGTAGTTCGAACCCCCCCCCTATCGTGTAGATTGCCCAGATGTTATATGCTTGTCTGTCTATGACAGGCCTTATGATGATACCCCCCACCAGCGTGGCCCCCCCGGTTTTTTCCATACATTTATTTATTACGGTTGGTCTACGGTGTGCAGGGTACAATAAATGCAGTCGGGTATTGACGTAATAGGAATTGAGTACGAGGATAGAAAAGAAAAAAAAAAATATGAAATGTGAGGGGGTTCAATCACACTGACCATCAAGCACATGAGCCAACCGAAATCGACATTGAGATTCTCTGTTTTTTTTA
This sequence comes from Daphnia magna, assembly GCF_020631705.1. Taxonomy (NCBI): domain Eukaryota; kingdom Metazoa; phylum Arthropoda; class Branchiopoda; order Diplostraca; family Daphniidae; genus Daphnia; species Daphnia magna. Next base: position 7,297,754 of record NC_059186.1, on the reverse strand, counting down.
TTTGCTAAGCTCAAAGTGGAAGCTGGAACGTTGACTGATTTCGAAACAAAAGCATCCGACAAGCATCTCGTGGGAAATGAGAAACTCTTCGGCGTTCGCTTGGAGTGGAAGACAAACAACAAAAAATGCGGCAGACTGTATGAAACCTCACAACATTTTCTTTCTATATAGGGGGGAGGAAAGAGTTCAACATCGAGAGGGATACGTGTGAGAGAAACAATAGAGTCTCTTCCAATGCATCCGGCATCATTAAAAAGTCCGAAAATAGGGTATGAAGATACGAGTGGGAAATGCGGACGAGAATCGGAAGGGCTTAGATGTTGAAGATATGAATATCATTTCAATCAAAATCATTTGAAAATAAATAAATAAATAACATGCAAGGAGAAGAAGTTGGCGCATCGATGCGTTCACGTGGAACAAGAGTTGATTAACACCGCCATCATCCGGAGAAGTTCGACTGTACATCGGTTGGTTTTGTTTTGTTTTGTTGTTGTTTTTTATTTTCTCTCTCTCCCAAAAACTCAGGAAATATAGTGACAGCTGATACCGCCAATGGGAATACAACAACAACTCTCATCGACCGTGTCTGCTGCAACAGTCACTGAGCAAAGTGCCTTCCCATGTCGAGACTTTTTCGTTGTACTGTTTGATTTTTTTTTTAACGGGCTAGGAGTTATGTCACAAGTCTTATGAAGAAAAAAAAAATTAAACAGATATTAATAGCAAACAAAAAAGCATTTTCGTTGTGTGATGTAAAAAATAAGAAAAACTAAAAACAAGGGTAGGTCATAACTAGGGGATTTACGTACGTACGTCTAGAACGGCATATTGTAAATCAAAAGCTTTTAAATTTACCCTCCAGATGCATATTTGAAAGGAAAACGAAAACGCTTTTCAGATTGCCAAATAAAACAAACTCTTATTTGTTTTGCTAATTCGCGCACGTTCCCCATTGGATTGGGAGTTTCACATGAATTCGCGTACGTAATAGCGCCACGGAGATCTATTTTTATTTCTTCTTCCTTCTTTATTCGTCTCCCTCGTCTGTGCAATGTCTGTGCACTGCTACTGATTTATCAGCATATTTCGAAGCATTGTCGTTTTACAAGAGTCCGTTAGCGCGCGGGGAGGGGCTAACTCGTTGTCGTCACATTTGCATCATTCAACAGCAGCTATCGAACTTGTGTGGCTGGCAATGTCTGCCACTGACAAGATGTCAGCTCACACAAATTCGCCTTGTCAGCCGCACACCCTTTTTTTTTTCTTTTTCAAACCGAAATGACTTCACAATCACAATGAACCGCCTAAACTGCACACACACACACACAGACAATCTCGCGCAGAGAGACCTCCAAAGAGAGTTCGATGGTACACACACATAAACTACCGAATGCAATACAATGGTTTACTTACTGCCTGGTGACAATGTTTGCAGCTGTCGTTTTGCCGAATGATAATCAAAACCTATTTCGAAAAAAAAAAAAAAATGAAAAAAAACAACGTTTGGGACACGGTGAGATACACAAGAGGGGAGTGTCTAAAAGCCGCTACATTGTGTAACAAGAACATACAAAATAAAGAAGATTTAAAAAAAAATTGTAATGATAAAAGAGATTTTACTGCTCTTTGCATTCGATAAACGAAGAAGAAATAATAATCATTATAGTTTTAGTTGGACATATGGAAGCGCTGCATATTCGCCCCCCCCCCTTCCAACGTTTCATCCGAATTCCGGTTTTGCTCCGTAACATTAATTATTTACCATAAGCATATAGCAAGCTAGTTTGACTAGTTTCACCCTCCTCCCCAATGTACCCGCGTCACACTCCCCTTGTAGAGAGAAAAATCACCCCCCTAGTTTCGGATGTTGTTGTCATTGTTGAATCGTTCGGTTGGGGGGTGGAGGGGGTGCCTTCCCTATCAAAATGTGCAATGACCTCAATTACCTTTTCGAGTTTTTGGAAGGATCCTACTAAGATAAGATAAGATAAGAAATGAAGAACATGATTTTCGGAAAGTATTTTGCAATCAACAATATCATGTACACTAATCAGTTTACGTTCCAATAGATAACAACTCGAACCGACTATCAAAGTCAAAACAACTTTTTAATTAAGTGTTATTATTATTATTTGTTTGGCCAGTGTTTTTGCTGTTGAGTTTCTTTTTCTTTTTTTTTTTTTAAAGCCAGTCTTTAAGAATTGAATCAGATTGAATTCCCCTATTTTCATTTTTAAAACTACACAACCAGGACGTCGGCAATAAAAAAAAGAAAAAAATATTATCATAGAGATGGCGCAACGGGTACGATGGCGCCAGCTCTAAACTTGGGTAGGAAGAGGCCGAACTTGGATTCCATTCCGGAGAAAATGGGCAACGCCAACTGGTAGCCACCAATGTGATCGGCAGGGATCGGCTTCTGAATGGCACGCGGTTCTACCTTGCCAGATTGCGATCCAATTGGACGGCTATAAGAGAAAATGAACATCAGTGTTTTATTATTTTGCAACAAATGAATTTAAAAAAATAAAAATAAATGAAACAACAACACAAGATGCAATTACCTTCCACCAAAATCGACGTCAAAGAAACGCTGCAGCAGCTCGTAAGTGACTAAGGTGACACCGAACTGAGGCGAGCTACGCAATACACGAGCTGGAAACAACAACAACAAATCGTATAAAAATTTATCAATAATTCCTGTACAACCAGAAAATGACATGTACAAAATGAAATGAAACTGAGGGAGAAGCAAAGAGCAGAGTGGGAAAAAAAAAATATATATATATTGATTCTCACTATTATTATTCATAGTAAATATTAAACGATTCCAAATTAAATAAATAACTAAAACTCATCCATTCAGAAGGGGTTCTAGCCACCGTACCAACGGATATTACGTAGTACCACTATCCCCAGCCCACCCCAGGCATACATAACACGGAAGGCCAAATTTTGAAAAAATAATTGGATATGACGTACCCTGTGCTCTAAGCATCAAATATGAATAGTTCCACCAGGAGACTCTTTCTACCCACGGAGAGCTTACAATTTTTTTCATTCCAACTTTCTTTTTCTTTTTAGAACTCGTATCCGACGGGACTATAAATATACAAGTTTTCATACGTGTAACTCGGGATACTACACGAAGGAAATGAACGACATCAAACTCGTCAAGTTCATCGTATCCAGTTGCGGGAGCTAGGCAACACGACGAGTAGACAAGAAACAAAATCAAGAGAATTTTTTCCGTGTTTTCGAATTTTCTTCTCGTGTTCCAGTTACTCCCCTCTCCCATTCAGCCTCTAAATATACCGAACAGCCCCTTTTTTTCCCAAATGTGTGTCGTACAGACGGATGACATTCGGATATCGCCATGACTAACACATCACATCCTTTTCACGCCTTTTCTTTTGATTCGCGTTCGCCATTTACACACCGGGTGCAGCACAAAATCTCGAAGCAAACACAAGACCTCTTCTATTTATTTATTTATTTTTTTTTTTTTTGTATGGAAAAGCAGAAAGCCTCTCTGGCACTCTTTCGACCACTCTGGACAAACTCACTTTCAAGCAAACCCATTCAAAAGTTCTGTACACGAAATCAGTGGACATTTCCAAATGGCAAAGTCACATCAATCAACTAAATAAATACGCGCGGAAAAAGAAGAAGAAAAGAGAACCGAGCCTCGCACAACTATTTTTCCATTGCCAAAATTTAAAATCAATATTTGATAGAAATACCCGCCAGGCGACAGCGGTAGTCTATACATAAAAGAAGATTTAAAAAAAAAAAAAAAAAAAAATCATCCCTGCTGCTGGTAATATGATCAAAGTAACGAACTCGCCTAGAGATATTCATAATCAAATCCCCCCAAAAAAAAAAAAAAACTCCCCTCCATCTCTTCGGAATTCTGCCAGCTGTCCTTACATGTTGTACAGTCATACTCACTCAATTTCATTTTTTTTTTTCTGCATTTAGTTTTTCACTTCATTTTTATAATGCGATTCAAAAAAATAGATATAGCTAGTTAACAACTACGAGAGAAAGAAAAGCATAAAAAGAGAAAGCTCAGAAGAATATTCATCTGTCACGAGGACATGTGTTCAACGGGTTTTGTTTTGTTTTCGCCCGCTCGTTTCTACTTAAAAAAAAAAAAAAACCATCAGACCCAAACTGTTCCACGGTCTAAATTTACGCCCTAACCCGGACAATGAACCGAAATATTCAATAGCTTCCACGGTAGCAATAATTTTGAAAAAAAAAGAAAGGAAAATATGTACAGTACCTCCAGCTCCTTTCCAGAAAGCGCGTCCTCCTTCTTCGGCCCAAATCTTACGAGCTGCGTCGGTGAGACCGGTGTAGGTAGTTTGCCCTTTACGTGCCACTACCTACAAAAATCAAAAAAAAAACGATGCAGAGTTATTATAGAGCAATAAGCAAACACGAATCGAAAATTAACGGCGGTGCGTTCAAAAAATAAAAAACCTAAAATTTTCGATCGGCAAGGAGATTCGGTTCAGTTCAAGTCCAAGCGTCCACGTCTAATCAAGAGTTTGTCAAGAGTCGACAACTAACGGGGTAGACTTCATTCGATTCCTTCCAGCGTTACATGTCTCGGGCTGCTACTCTTACCGTCAATTCAAGCAAATTGACACGACCAAGTGAAAACGCGGCGAGGGAAAAGACGCGGGGTTTGAGATGATACACTTTGAATATGAAGACATTTTTTTTGTTTTTTTTTTTTGGCTTGGGAAAAGTTGGATCAAATTTCATTTGCATACGAAAGCCGAATTAGCCGAGCATCGTCAGTGAATTAAAAGGGGAGAGAAAGAAAGGGAGACATTCCCATGATGCAGCTGGGCCAAAGACTTTGGAACGCAAAGTCGTCTAATTACTGCGCATTCATCACTGAAAAGAACGCAGCAACTTGAAAATATTTCCTGCGGATCTATTAGCAGCCGTGCAGAAAATTAAAAACTTTATTTATTTATTTCTTTTTTTCCAAATCCCACTCGCTTCTTTTCATTATCCTTTCGTTTTTTCTTTTTTCCTCTTCCCCTTCATCGGGTGAATGTACACTTCGATGACGAAAAGAGTTCTCATCTAACTAAATAAATTTTTACTTCAGATTAAAAAAAGAGAGAGAGATTGGTAGGGTGGGAGAGAGATAGGAGAAGAGCTAGGGGGGGGAGGGGAGGCGAGAGTGGACCCCTTACAAACCGAAACTCGCGCCCGCCTCTGAGGATGTCGAAACATTGAACTAATGAATTCATTATTCAGCAGAGTGAAAGAGGAACAAGAGCGAGCGAGCGGCGGCGGCTTGCGCTCTAGGGCTCGACAACCTCCTCTGGTATTAAAAATATCCCCTACTTTCCAATTAACCAACTCCCCCCCAACCCCCCTCCCTTTCCTCATTCTTGGACAAAGGAGCTACTAGAAACTAGAAAGAAAAAAGATAGTGAAAGAGAAGTGAAAAATGTGGACGTGAAACAGAACCCCCCCGTGTGTTACCTCCTTTTTTTTTTTTTCTTTCTTCTGTTGGGATTTAAAGGGAAAAAAAAAAATAGAAAAAAAGAAGAGGATTTCTGGGGTTGGGATGTATGGCTGAGCTGAGATTAAAAGGACTCTCTTGCATCTGACTCGGTTACCATTTAACTCTCACCTGGAGTCGGGTTTTAATGACGTCAGCGGGCGTAACGAGTGAAGCGGCAGGAATTCCGGCAATGGCGCCGGAGACGAGCAGCGAGAGCGGCGAATTGTAGCCATTCTCATCAGCCATAGCAGCTTTGGTGTGGGCGTAAGCCGGGAAGTAAATTGCGCTGAACGGGATATCTCGCAACGCACACGCTCTTGCACCCTAAAAAAAAAGAGATAATAATAATAATAATAAATTAATTAAATACTATTCATCACAAAATATCAAAACAAACAATCACAGCGAAAAAACAGAAAAAGAAAAAACCACAGCAAAGATTTATGAAAATAGAAATGATCGGTTGGCTTTTCGTCGAATTCAAATTTCGTTCATTAGAAACGGTCATCTAGTTCCTCGAAATACGGCGCCACGGTTTGGCAATCAACGAGGACATACTCGACGCTTTTGGCTTTCAACCACCGCGATGAAAACATTTTCATTGTTTTCTACTCGCGTGAAATATACTGCGCGTCGTTGCGCTCTGCCACTGGAATAAAAGAAAAACGAAGAGAGCGAAAAAAAAAAAAAAAAAATTGTATAGAACAAAAGAAAGTGCTGCATCGTCTCTTGTGTCAGCCCCCCCCCCCCTCCCTCCCCCTCCTTTTCTCCATTCTAACTCTTATTATACTATGAAGGAACATTGTGTTCCCTTAATGGTGGTGCTTCTAGAGTTTCGAGCGAGTGACAGGTTCCGTCCATCTCTACCGTACCATTGAGAATGCCGTGTCGGTTCGTGAGTTACGGAACTTGCACACAAAGACGATGGGGCGGCGGGATCTTATCGATCCCAACGAAATTTCAATCTGATCCCATCAACGGGTCGAAGCTTACAAAGGTGCACAAATAGACGACGAGAAAGGAAAGAAAAGAAAAGAAAAAAAAACGACGTCGAGAGCGCACCGTGCGAAGGGAATCGATTCAGCTGCGGCGCCGGCAACGGTGAATTCGATTTGTTCCTCCTCCCACACACACAGTGGCACGCGAACTAGCGTGAAAAAACCTCCCTCCCCTCTTCACTCTCTTCTCTCAATCTCAAAATTCTCTCGTTTCCCACTCCCGCTGATTTTCAATCACAGAGATTGCATCGTTTTCCTCTTTTTTTTTTTTTTTTTTGCTCGGTTCCATTCCGCTATCATTTTTCTATAGAGCCCCCCCGTGTTCCTTCTCGCCCCCTCCCCTTCTCCAGTCTCGGTTGTGCATGATGTAAATATCTATCCATTTTCCAAGAGACACGACCATCTCTACCCCATCTAGTTTACGTTATCGGACGAAAGCGTCGCTACTGGAAAGAGCAAAAAGCAAGCTGAGAGTGAAAGAGAGTGGTATCCGATACATTCACTATTAACTGTCCCTCGTCCCTAACGGACTACGATTCGCGTGGAATCCTAAGAAAGAGGGAAACGATCACTACTCACTTTGTACAAACCGAGAAATCCGAGTTCTCTAACGACGGACACGGCGCCCACTTTGGAGGCCGAGGCAATTTCGCCCGCAACTTGCAGACGGATTTTGACAATTTCCAATGGATTGGTGAACACCACCTACATCAAAAATTGAAATATTAATGTGAAACCCTCAATCGATGAGAAGCAAAACTGTTGCGTTAAAGTTGAATGTATGCCAACCTGAGAGCCGCCAGCGCACGCCCCAGCAATCACCTCGCCATAAAGAGGGATCTGGCCTTTCGTTGTAAATTTATCACGGACCAGATCGTTAGTCTACGCGGCGCAAGTACAAAATAAAATCGAATTAAGCTTCGTACAATTGAAATGGAAATTCCAGGAAAACAAATCAAAAAAATAATAGTGAAGAATTACTGTGAGTTTGATGGCTTTCTCTGGGGCGACCCCCATCAGTTGCGGTACCAGACCACGATAAAGGCCAAAGAACCCTTCATGACGAATGACTTTTTTGCAACAATCTATCGAGTTGCGGTACATTAACTCGCCAACAAAGGAGCCACTTCGTTGGTTTTGCATTCGAGTTTTGACCAGGTCAATCGGGTAGACGGCCGTAGCTCCCACGGCTAAAAGAAAACACAATTGAATCACCATCAAGCTAAAATTTAAAAATAAAATTAACAAAAGTTATCACAATACACCTACCTCCAGCAACGGCACCCAGGGTGAAACGATATGCACTCTCAAGCATTTGACTTACGACACTCCGATCAACAGGTGCCTGTTCCACGTAATTGGGTAAACGTTAATGTTACAATTTCTACTAAATTGAGCACACGTGGAAAATGAATACAATGAAGGTACTTACTGCGGATTTGGCTGCTGCCAAGCGCTGGTTTATTTTTTTCATATACTGGTCAGGAGCGATGGCCTGAAGGTCAGCATAAGTGATGCGACTAAAATGTTATTTCTTAAGTTAAAAATGCTGATACTATTAAGCTTCTGATTATGGGAATTACCCGGTTTGTTTATGAAGATCAACCAGTAGGAACAAAATCTCTAATTCAAGAGGAGTAACTTGCGACATCGTCTGTGACACCTGCAGCATTTCCTCTAAAGCAGAAAGAAGAATTCAGTTTTTGGGGGGACTTTCAGTGTAGAGCGATAACATACCTCTAGTAACTTCTAGATCAAACTTATTGGATGTGGCTTGCAGATATAGCTTCTTGATTAGTTCCATATTGTTGAGCAGAGATGTAAAGGCCACAAAATACGCGTATGACACTTTACTTCCCGGGCTTGATCCTCCACGGGTAAGCTATTATTACCAATTCAATATACCATTTCCTTATTCAATAGAATCATTTTGAACTCTTACAGCAATCAAGTTAGCTTGAACATCTGGCGTTAGAAGATGACTTTTGACGCTTAAAATAATGTCGTTGAAATCCAACGCCGATATAAAACCCGTTCCTTCTGGGTCGTATTTTTTAAATGCTACTTTTGCATATTCCTCGTGAAAATCCTGACCGGGAAATAATAATTTAAAAAATGCGCTTAATCAGAATGTTACTTAAAAATGCAGAATTTAGCCTAAAAAGACTTACATGCAAGAACTGGCTGAACTCCGAATAAGAAATTTGCCGGCTTTTGTCTCTCCCAAAATACAGACGAACAAATTCGCCATTCATATCGAAGGGAATACGCTGATGCAAAGTGGTTTGCTTCATCACATTTTCAAAGTTCTCTGAAGGAATTTAAGAAATAGTTTACAACTGCAATGTATGAATCAAAAATAGTAAAGCTACCAAAAGACACCAATCCTGAGCCATTGGTGTCAAACAGTTGAAATGCAGTAAGGTAAAGGGCATCAGGGAGGCACAGCAGTCCCTCAAATGCTTGGAACTCAGGAAAAGATATTAGCCTGTAAATCCACAATTCAATGAAAATACTGATGTCTTCATAATAAAAGGATTTTGATAGGACATTTGTTTTTACCCGTCTTTACTAGAGTCAACAATTCCACCAAGAAGAGCAACAGAAGCTGGGTCATAGTTTGCATCAGGGAAAAGGCCAAGGAATCCCCGGATGAAGTCTGCTGATGTCATCAGCTTTTCTGATCCTTTCGAAACAGAGGCATACTAGATGAAGAAAAGATGCCATGTAGTTTGAAATCGAGTCACATGATGTAAAAGGATACCTTCTCAAAGATGGCTTTCAATTCTTCTGTAGGTGCTCTTTTTACAGTTGAGACACCCTAAGTAAACAATTGAGTATTAATATAAAATCGTGTTACGTAACACAAAAGGAACTAGATCTCAAAGCGTGAATCACAAATGAACTTACTTGTAGGCACCTGGCAGGAATGGAAAATAGTGACAACAATTTGTGACCAAAAGTATGGCTTTCCATCTTAAAAAGGTAGAGGTGTGCATAAATCAGGAGAAAAACACATCAAACGGGGTGGCAATAACATGGAAAATTCAAGAAAAAAAGTGGGTTCACTCATCAAACCAAATTTCAATTAATTTAGTGTCAGTTTAAAATGTTGCAGCAAGCTTCGCACAATACATAAATTTTTGCAACAGTTAATAAAGAACGTGAACCGATACCGATAATTTCGGAACAATAATCAGCCGAACGAACAGAATCAAGGTAAAAGAACGTGCCGACTCGATACTGAATTTCGAAAATTTCAGGCAGTAATTTTGTTCCAAACGATTACTTTTTAGGACGTGCTTTAATTCCAGATAAGTTGAGGGCGATAACCGCGAAAATTCAAGATTACCTGGAAGGTGGACACATTATCGGAGGCAGCCATTATTGTGTGCAGGCTACCAGACATCTGCTGGTCACGCAAGGAACACGGGACCGCGACCTTGATGGTGTACTTGCCAGCGCCAAATATCCTCTACTTCATATAATATCACGTCTAATATGTCATATCCGCTACGGATAGGAACAATTAATAAACAGAATAACCTGACGTAACAGAAGGAAAAGACGTTTAAATTCAGTCATTGAAAGCCGTTTAATGACATTTAGCTATAATTAAATACACATTAATTTTGAAAACGCCTTGACTACTAGTAGGATGCCGTCGTCGCACGAGTTTTCAATTATCGAACGAAACATTCAATTTGAACAAAACACAGTGCCAAAAAAACAGTCCCAGCTTTACAGTGATGATGGGACAAACAAAATGTAGACTGAGTTGGTTTGCTTCATCAAAATTCTTCCACATCACTCTGAAGGCTAATCTTTTTTACTGGCTGAAGTTTGGAATTTTGGTAGGATATATTTGTCAATCATTGAATAGCCAACTCCAAGTCCTAAGGTTAAAACCACTGCTGATTGTGCTACCACACGAAACTTCATCACATAAACTGAAGTGGACATGTCACCCCTGTTCTTGTATTGATACAGCCCATAAAGAACGGCTCCAAGACATCCTGCTAAACCTGCATGTAGAAAATGGTGGGGTTATGAAAATGGCAAAATTTACCTTAATATTGAGTGTGATGCTCAATGAGTTATTCTTATAGGAATATACACATTAAAAACAAAACCTTATGAATCAAGCAAACTGAATATATAGAAAAACTGACCTATTGGTACGTAGGGTGCCTCACGGGTTTTCCTTGCCAATCTCTCTGCTTGACTTTCTTCAGATAAGTCAACTGCTGGGATAGAACTTTGTACAACCATGATGGAAAAATGTGTTCACGATGAGTACTCTCGCGCCTAATCACAGAGAGAATGACTGCTTTGAAAAATTTTCTCGGACACCAACTCGTTGGCTTACGTGACTATCAAAGCATAGCCAGGAAGCACGATTGTGAAATCACCAAGGTCACGATTTCTTTTGGAAATTTTTCCATAATTATTATGTCAAATAAAGGACAGTCTACTGCTTTACGTTTTCAAAATAATACGCAAAATATTAATCCATTAAAAGATCCACCTTTACTTACGAAATTTCAAAAGCGGAAAAATTCTTCACCTTCTCCAGCAGAATACATCAACCAATACTGCACTGTTGCCAGATTTTGCAATACAAACACTGTGTGAAAAATTTTGCCAGTCATCATGACCTGTCAGGCTGTCATGACTCATGAGCTCATGACCAGGTCGACCATACACTATAGTTATGCAGTCATAAAGAAGACAGAAGACCTCCCTCTTTATGATCTGATTTTGCTGTAGGACTTACTCGGTAGCTTTGGACAGGTACAGGTAGTTAGGCAGGTTGTCTTGAGGTTTTGGCCCTCGTCAAATGCGGGAGTTTTTGGCTGTTTGGGAGGGAAACCTTTCTTGGGGAAGTCACTTCCAGCCCGTCCATTACCAAATTTGCGCCTCTTTCGACTCGGTTTACCCTGACTTTTGCTGCGACATTTATTTTTTTACTAAAATTCTTTTTTATTGCAGATTGTATGTCTTGGTCGACCTGTTATTCCCCCCCTCCTTTTTAAACTCGTCATTTAAGTTGCCATGCTTAAAAAAGGGTATGGTTAGAACTGGTTTACCCAGAAACCGCCAAACTGGAAATAGTGCAAAAACTGTTTAAGAAAACTGTATGATTCAGTTCTTCTCTGAAACACTGGTGTAGCTACTGGCTAGTGAGCACTGCCTCTAATCCCAAATAATCTTGGTTTTCTGCATCATTCGCAAATTATGTCGAACAGTATAAACAAGTTTCTTGTTAATCTAGCTTCTTTCTGTTTAGTCTGAAACAAGTTCTCTTTGACAATGGGAGTTCTAGCCTCTTAAGAATCGACGAACACGATAGATAAAGATTCTCGAAACCCAGCCGCCCAAGAAACCCGCGACACCTAATCTGGCTGTCTATATGACAGTAGGCAGACTATAGCCAGTTGAGTTACAGAAGCAGACATAGCTGCATCATTTCCAAGATTTCTCAAATTAGCAGTGTAAATCGCGATTGTCCTGAAAAGGAAAAGGTGGGTTGTAATCAAGCCAAAAAGTATTTTTACCAGCACTTGGAAAAAATAATGCGTTAGAGCTAGAAACTAATCAGTCCAGAATTCTTTGGCCAACTAATAGCAGGGCCCTGAGAAAAGCTGGAAGTGATATCTGTGATTTTTCCGGATTTTTCCGGTGCTCAAGTGGTTCTAGACTCTAAAATTCTGGGCCAAACCGATGAACAAATTTTCCATCTTGCTGCTTCAGAAGCCAACTGCTGAGTAGCCAATTAGCGCGTCTCCGGTCTGTATGGCCATCTCCTGTCGAATTAACGTCAAAGGTTTTTCTTTCCGACAAAGATCACGGGATTATAATCAGTACAGATTGAAGACAAAGGCATTCCATGACAAGAAGCATCCCCAGATTCATTTATTCCAATTAAATCACTTCCACTCTTAAAAGTGAAGACGACATTCCCATTGAAAGTATACCTATCCCTGGACATGCTCGTTCAAAGCGAATTGCTGCCGCTGATAATTGTGCTAGCCTCATTTTTTAGCTGCTTCCCATTGTACTATAGACCTTAACATCCACATTGTTAACTGAAAAAAAAAAGACGTTTCAGGTTTATTCAATTTGACTTTTTACTAATAGTGCACGCTCACTATCAATGATTTAACCGTTAATCGCTGCCCAACGAGTCAGACAAAAGCGACAGTCTTTCAGTCATTGGCGACAATACAACGAGTAGACCGATACACATGCGATCATTACACGGTCAGCAAATTGAACAAGCATCTACCAAGTCAAGGAAGGAAGAAGACTGAACCTTTGGCTGATTCGAGCTAAGAGGAAGACTAGCAAATCTTACTTAGTAAAATTAACTTCCAGGTAAGGCAAGGGCTTAACGCTAACGGCTTTCACGGAACAACTCTGTCCAGGGTATTCTCAGTCAACCTTGAGGATTTTTTATGGAACTCAGTGAGTTTTTTTAAGTACAGCCTGACACTACAAAGTAAACAATTCCAGTGCAAACGTCCTCGGCAATATCAAAGGCAAACGACTGTCTAACTCACTTAGTGGGAACGTGTGCTGCTAGATGGCTACCGCAGTGTTCACGAAAAATCCCGGTGATTTTTACTGTTGGAAATCTCAGCCATCAAAATGCCATAACGGAGGCTCAGTTGAAGTTTACCACCACGGGTTTCATCGTAATTTTGGCTAGAGTTCTTGTGAACGGTGATTTTCATGTATGCATACACCTGATGCCTGCCTTCGGTTTCATGAGGAAGCGTGATAGCAAAGCCGTTCTGCTTTTCCCTCTATTTCAAACAAAAGAGGCCAGATAAACAGCTATTATTTTTTTTATTTAAAGTAGCATTTGGCGATCAAGAATTTTTTCACTTGTTGAATTGTACTTGGGGATTGTAAATTAAACGTCCCGACATGCAAATTCGTTAAACAAACGATAAAACAAACAACTAACAAGATTTTTTGGAATCACGATTGTCTCCTATACACTATTAATTGCACGGATATCGTATCGGGTATTAAAAACCTCTAGATAATCTACCTGTTCATCTTATATCTATAATAAGTAATCAGCGCATCCTTTGCCATGCCTTCAGTTTTCGACAACTGAAACAATGATCGAGAAGTGTATCGCCATGCTCGCCACGTAGCCACCCCCTACATTGATCCACGTGCAGTCCATAAAAATGTATCACTGCTACAATAAAATGGGTTGTGAGCCCTGCAATAATGATCATATATAAGTATAGCTCAACGTGAATAGATCGTGGTCATTATTCAGTGTCGACGCAATAACACAATGGCTATTTCGCAGTAACTATTCCCAACTTTTCCTTTGGTCTGCACTAGACTGTGTATATTGTGTACCCGAATGCCACGGGTTGTTGCCTCTTTGCTACATACGTATAGACTAAAAGGTAAATAATGATGACTTATAACTCGATTCCTTCTCCCTGTTTAGTAAGAGCCCCCAGAACGAGTTCAACCATTCTTGGAGCGGATATTTATTCTTTTTTTTTCTTTTTTTTTTTTGCGTAAGTCCCCCTCCCCATATACTCCATGGAACTCCGTTCACGTGTGAGGACGTACTCCCAATCGATAATGCAGCAGCCAGAAATAGAAATGCTATGGGAAGGCAAGAGAGAAAGCCTGGGGTGGAAGGATAGTACATAGTTTATGGAACGTAAAGTGGTTACCACACGAAAACGGAATCTGGATTTATAGATACATTCTTTGTTCCTAGCGCCCACTGTGGCCTACTTTCTCATCGCAAGTTCCTCTGCTCAACAATTCACGAAAGATTGGCGTCAATTATCTTTGAATTCTTCATAAATCGACGACCGAAATGAATGCAAAACATAAACTGAAATTAAGAACCGCTTTGAAAAGATTCGTTCCCATATACCGAACTTTCTGAAAGCCACCGTATAATATAATAAACGTAAACACACCGGCCGTGCGAGGTTAGTCTTTCTACACTCATCGCCCCCGAGAACCTTTCATGTATGAAGTATTAGAGTGCGTGGACCACCATTCGCTGTTCGCGCTGATGCCGAGGCCATATCTTCCCCAAATAATAAATAGGCTTCTTATATTATCAGGCTCAGTCATCATTCGGTTCCTTTCTGTCTCGCCGGGGCTAAGATTATTGCTGGAACAAATCACACGCTTCATACATAATAACCATAGCCGAGGGCCCGATCCGATTCCGCTTATATACTATATAGAAAACAATAAGAAATGGAGAACAGCTCTGTGATCAATATATATAGTAATATCTACAGCATATACGTTTGGATTAAAGGGAGAAAAATCGTGGTCCGAAATCGAAAACAATCAAACAGCAATGGCAATTGAAAGAGACGGCGTATAATAACCATGTAATAATATATGACGTAAAACCAAAATTTGAAAATACACATCCTTTACATCGACAGAAGAGATCTGCTGCGATGTGTTGTGACTAGAATACGATTCGCACAACTTATTTTTGTTTTAATGGTTTATAAATACTGCAGGTGGATGGACGAGGTTTTAAAAAAAGGAGAGCAGACAAATGTCTTGTGGATGCCACACAGGGAATAATAATACGGGATGAGAAGATGAACGAATTCAGGGGACGACACCGTAGGCCAGAGGGAATGACGGGCTTTGTGGAAAACGCAAAAGAAAAAAATAAATAAACAGAAAATCATTAAAAAGAAGAGGCTAGACTTTGGCAGAGGTTGACGTCGAAGTGGGAGTCATCGCGGTAGGCGCCGATGGCAGGTCCGTCGTCTCACCGAGCAGCCAATGCGTCGTAACAATGCCTTTACCCTAATTGAAACGAAACCAGCAAGGAAACAATGAATCATGATCAAATGAAGCCTTCGCCGCACACAAGAAAAGAAAAACGAAATGAAAGCTCTCGTTTCTTGCCTTCATTTCGACGTCGCCTCGCAATTCCAATCGGAAAGTACCGAAAGAATCCAGAAGCGCTTTTGTCGCAGGGCTGACGTGTATCTTTAAAGCTGCACAATGATTAACAAGAGGGACGGATGAAAGACAATGTTCACGTCAACCAACACGTGGCAACGAAATTTTACCAAGTCCGTGGGATTCCATGCGAGACGCTGTGTTGACTGTGTCGCCAAAAAGACAATAGCGTGGCATTTTTAAACCAACGACGCCCGCCACCACGGGACCTGAATGAAGTCCGATCCGCAGTTTCAGCTGTTCGTTGGGTCGATGCCTTATACGAAAGTGGCCGACCGCTTGGAGCAGCCTAAGCGACATACGAGCGATTTCACGGGCGTGTAAGTTACCGTTTCTGACCGGCAGTCCGGAAACGACCATGTACGCATCGCCGATCGTTTCCACCTGAACAGAAGCGGAAAAACGAACGAACATGCTCACAACGGCACGTGGAAATGAAACTCAAATTGGCTCGAGTTCGAGCGATGTATACCATATACTATTCAGGTTTGTTTACCTTGTAGACATCAAAGTTTTCAATGATGGAATCAAAGCAAGTGTACAGATCGTTCAGAAGATCCACAACCTGACAAAAAGGAGAGTTCATGCGCATCACGTTAATTACAAGTTTGCGTCAGGCTGTACATTCTGACGAGTCGGAATAACGAGCTCGTTATACCTGTAAGCTTTTTTTGTTTTGTTTTGGTGATTTATTATTTATGTCTGTATAACAGAGATCGATGTTGAGATCTACGCACTTAGCGGTCAAGCACTTACTTGGAGAGGGGCGGACTCGGCCGATAGGGCGGTGAAACCGACGATATCTGAGAAATAGATGGTGACATTGTCAAAAGTCTCCGCTAATACCGACTGCCCAGCAATCAATTGACTGGCAACTGGCCTAGAAAACAATAAAATAAGACAAATCAACAAAGACTTGCTGACATAGAGCGGATATTAATGATACAAAAGATGATCATTATAAAATATAGAATATTGCTGAAAGACGTCCATGGAGAATGTATGAGAGTCAGCCAACAAAGCCATTTCTATATCGTTCGTAAACAAGAATGTCAAGAGGGAACGTGAGATTATTTTCTGCTGTGTGAATGGAACGTGCTGTTCGTCTTCGTCGTCATGTTCATGCTGGAGAGCTTGTTTCAATACTGAATCAAGTTAGATGATTACTGACAGATCAATAATTCTTGCCAGCTTGTGAGTGAGTCGTAAGTCTACGATGTACAAACACGGGAGACAGTAGTCACGTCGTTTCGTATGGACATTTGATAAGACACGGCCAATATAGTATAGTTCTATATACTAGACAGTTGTACCCAAAACATGAATATAGGTGAACTCTTAATTATACTTGGGCAGTAGTTGATAGAGGAGCTCCTCGCAGCGCTGTTTCTCTTCCAAATAATCAGCCGTCCGTTCTTCAACAAGCTGCTCCAAGTTGTTAGCGTAGAGCTCCATTCGACTGAGCAGGTTATCCAATATGTTGCCGCTCTCGTTGTCTCTGAAGACGTATATAAAAACAAAGAGCCGGTCACAAAACACGACACTTGTTATATCAAAAGAACGCCAATCAAGAATTCCCTATACAGTGTTCACGGAACACGCAAGTTCTTCAGATCCATCGCTACCCGACTTTTATTCGACTTGCCACTTGAGCAAAAATCGTCTTGTCATCGCCACGAGCGACTGCCGATGTGAGATAAGCAACAACGAATTGCATGCATACTATAGTTCTTCACACGTCTTCGTGTGACTTCCCCATCACTCTACCTGTTTCTGTTCAAATCCCATCAGAAGCACGCGTCAAAGAAAATAACTGATTTCCTCTTTTGCTTTAACGAGAAATGTAAAGAGAGGCAAATCGCCATGGTAACCGGGCCAAATCGAATAACCCAGCACTTTGTTGACTGGCCATTCTCGGTTCGAAGAAAGTAATCAAGTTCGTCACTTAGGTTATCAGCTGCTGATGCACGCAGCAACAGTGACGCTGCGCATTTGTTAAATACAAAAGCCACTGGGACGAGGTAAGATGAAAGGCGTATTGAGTTACATTCAAGACTGATAGAAAAGAAGCTAGTTCCAATAGGCTATTCTTTACATTCCCCCTTTTTTTTTTTGGCCATGGCATTCTCAGGTTTCTAATTGAATCTAATATGAAGAGAATGAGAGAGGCACCTTACACCTTGGCTATACAGAAAAAAACAAAACAAATATAGCGAAGCTATTGTGTCATTCGATACGATTCGATACGTATAAACCTCACTCTTTTGTAATGAAATTATCTGCAAGTTAAGTGGAACGTTACAAGACAAATGTTTTACTGGCAGCGACTGACAGTTGTCATTGCCAAGAAAGAGGGGCGTATATAGTGAACGAGTGTTGATGAAACACAAATTCCCCACCCCCCATTCGCAGAATCAAGCAGCAGTCATTTAACCACATAAATGCCAGTTAGTTTCAGAGTCTTTTAAGCTTCTTACAGTGACACGCAATATCAATTACGAACAAGTTAATGTATGCCATCATTACTTGTTGAGACGGCGGATCGTAGCTTTCAGGACTTGAAAGTCCGGCCGTTCGTTCGGATCTTCCATCCAGCAGCGTTTCATCATTTGAACGACCTGCTCGTCGCCCAGATCGTCCTCGATCGATGGCCGAAACGGTGGTTTGTTCCCGTGCGGCGGACCATTCTTGACCTGACCGATAATTTCTAATTACGAAAAATAAAAAGAGAGAAAATTATGTATGATAGAACACCGCCACATGATTAAGAGATTCACTTTAACGTCCCATTATTTTTCCTCCACTTGTAAATGAAGGATGGATATGGGAAAGAAAGCAGCGTGTTCTTTCTTGATTCAATTATTCCTCGAATGCCGCACTCGGTCAAGCATTTCCACGAAAGAGAAAAGGACCCGAGTCACGGCAGGCTCATAACTACTATACTCATCAATAACGGAGCGGAAAATATCTGAGAGACGCTTTATGCGGCAGAAGAGTGAACGACTGACAAAACGCCATTTTATTAGCGCCAACTGTTTCCTCTTTACGCGTTCGCTTTGTTTTAACATCTACCCCATTCGCTCACTGTCTTGGATCTACTCCCCTATATTCGCCAATCTCTCTTTTAGCAATTTGCCAAGCTTCGAAAGAAGAAGCAAGTGAACAAACTCTTCGTTGGCTATTGGCCAACTTTTGCAGTTACAACAGTGTGACTAGCACAACAACAGCCGAAGCGATAATGCGAGTAGTACATTTTCTCTGCTATATACATGTCTCTTCCTGTGTGCCGATTATTGCGCAAGCTTGGGCTGAAATTATTTGGCTTTGTTGGCATCAAGTGTTACGTATTGGCAAGGCGTAACAGGAACCCAATTACGCGAAAGCGGAACAACGAGAAGACAACAACAAAAAATGAAACAGTAGATTAGACATCATTAAACAAAGCTGGCTGGCCTTTAGGAAGAATCTCCCATTAGTTATCAAAACAGTTATGCTCTATAAGCCTGATTTGTTTGTTTTTTTATTTCCGCGTAATTGAAACAAACGAGCAGAGAAATCTCAATCAGGGCGAAATGTCTTGCAAATGACGATTTATAGGATGCGAGTGAATCGATCAGGCGAGAATCAATGGAAGCATAGACTCTTATATAGGTTCCATACAATACAAGCTTACAGCATCTGGTGTGTGGGGTGTACGTCGACTTTTCCAGATCGAGTAGTTGGTGTTGCAATAGGTTCGTTCCAAACTTTACCAAACTTTCCTTTCTTTAAACGTCAGCAGACGCAGGAATGAACTTTACCATCGAAAAACACGTACACGCGCTCTGACACTTTTATCTCGGCCTTTTTCTTCCCCCGCGAAATCCGCAAAGTCATTCTTTACACAGAAAATTTGACGGAGTAAGAATAACATATTGGCGCACTGGGGATGACATCGAAACTTTTATAAATTTATTTTTTTATTCGACGATTGGTTTCATCGGAATTCGTCTTCACAGCAGAAACAATTCTTTCAAGTTCTGTCGTTTGGCTTTTTTCTTAGCCAGGCTGAATATGAAAACAAACGATATTCATTGCGACCATGGCAGCTGTACAGTAGATCGAAAATGGATGATCGACGTTTTTGTTCTACTATTGAAAACCTGGAATTCCAAACGAATTGAAATCGGATTTTGTGGACATCAATCAACGGACATAATTAAGAGTATATACCGCAGTCTACACGTCCAAGTTGAATACTTTGTGCATATAGAGGTGTATGCAAGAAAGAATAACGTTAAAGTCAAGTTATATGTTATCTGGATTGAAATACTATTCAAAATCTATAATGCTTGCATAGAATTATAAGCAATTATGGTGCATCTTTCGTTCAACATCTAATTTTCTCTTTTTCCCTGTTTCGCCTTAATTACATGACAAAAAAATTCCCAATCTCATCAGTTGTGGCACTTCGACAACATCGTCACTGTCGGCTTTTAAAGGAACCATTAAATCGAACGGAAAAATAATCTTTTGAAAAAAACCTTCTAATGAACGTCACGTTCCGGATACACAAAGACGATAAAAGAAAAACATCCACTCCATCGAAAGAAATCAAATAGAAACTCGCTGAAACCGTTCAAGACGTGATTGAAACTTTAAAGATGAACGAGAAAGATGTTTTTTTTTTTTTTTTTTTTACATAGAAAAATTCGATTATTGTCAGTGCCTCGGTCAGTGCATTTCAGTGGTGACATCCTGACTCTAAGACGACGAAATCACACGATTTAAATTTCAGATTTCTTGTTTTTCTTTTGGTCCCCGTGACTACTTATAAAACATGAAACTGTCTGAGCTGCAGAGTTGAGATCAACGATCGCCGTGAGTGGTTCGATATTCTACACCCGCAGTTGCATCCAGTCACGCACCCGAAGAAATGTTCGTTTGTGAACCGAAACGCAACGTCACCCAACTATAAAGAAGAGAACAAAAACGGGGTATCGAGTTCAAGATCACTTTGAATTATCCACGGACAGTGGATCATATAACAAGGAAATATTTCGATCGGTTTCCCGTCAGTTCTTTGACGATGCCATTATCATTTGTGCGATTTTCTTTTTTTTTTTCTCTTTTATTTCCTATCCAAGTCTGTGCTTATGTGGAGAAAGCTCTCCAGCCAGCTGGAGTCCCTTCCCTCCGACGAAAAATAACATCGGTCAGCGAGGCTATAACATCCAATGCTTGCACAACAATAGTTTTCTTCCAGCAATTTTGGAAAGAGAAAACAAGAAAGAGAATGCGGAATAGCGCAAAGAATCTTATTCATTTCAGGATCCAGCGCACAATAGCCAACTCATCTTCACAGGCACAGGCTTTTGGCCTTATTAATCATTTGTAAAAAGCCTTCAGAACGAACTTTGGAGCTGTGCATCAAATTGAAATCAAGTTAGAAACACAGCCAGATTAAATATATATCTATTTCAAAACTCAGACATGCCCGGAGGAAGAGTGATGACATAATACCTTTGTCAGGCACCATTAAACTCTAAGCTGAGACGTATGGCCTTTAAATATTCCATGTCAACTATTTCCTGTTCTTATTTCATGTCTGCATATACCATCACAGTTCAACTGCGTTACAATTACAAACTACTGAAGAAATGCCGGAGATGCATAACGATGACAGAGGCTGACTTTCCTCGCATCATTTTAGCGAGTGCTTGTATATAACTCTGTTTGCTACATACTCGAGAAAGTTTGTCCTTCCTCTTGCTGAAACGCGAAGAATTCTTTTTATAACAAGACGATCCGAATTGGCGGGAGGGTCACGTCCTCTTTAGACTGTGACAAAACTATTCTATATAACCCAGGGACCTCAGGGATTCCAGGGAAATCTTGCGTCTCGTATACAGTACAGCAACCTTGTAGGAGACCGAAACTGCAAAGATGCGGGATCAAATACGTTAAACTGACAGAATAGACATAGCCAAACTGACAAAGACGGAAGAGAAATGCTTGATCCATACGTGTTGTGTAGAGGCCCATATCGATTGATGGAACATCGAGACGCAAAGTTGTAGGGTGTGTTCTGACAAGAAGAAGGAGCTGACGAAGGCACAATGAGGAAAAAAGACAATGAAATAGGCCTATCTAGTGGCTGTCTGTTCCAGTTAGGCTCATCTAATGCCACCGAAGTGTGTCAAGATGGGAAACGGCGGACGTAAGACAATAGATGGGGATGGAGATCTATACCACCACGCAAGACATCCTCCGAAACAGGGGCGTAGGAAAACACAATCCATCTCTTTCAGGGTGCAGCTTTACGTGATGTGTGTGGTTTGGTCGTGTGTAGGAGGGAATCAAAGAACCTTGACCCAAAAGTCATAAAAAGAAAAGATTGGCCAAAAATAAGTGAAATTGCTGTGTTATTAGGCTAGTATAGTCTATTGATTGAATCTTTAATCAGGCGTCTTGATAGTCTTTGTTCTCGAGGTTATAGCTCTCGAACTTTACTGTTATCAAGTGCGGCAACAAAGCATTGCGTTCGGCAAACAAATTGAAACAAACAAATCGTCAAACTACGGGCCAATTGTCGTCAATTTCTAATTTTTCATTCGGGGACCAGGACGCTATTGCTACATAATTATAGGCTTTCAATACGAACTATTCTGTTCAAAAAGAATAACTATACGTTTCTCGGTGATACCATTAAATTATGTGTGTACAAGCCTAGTGTGTACGAATAGGATTCAATTTCCGAAGCGTAATAGAAGGTAAACAACTAAGGAAATGAAATTCAGCGTGAGGGATGCCCGTCATCATTGTAGCGTTTGAACGGAAGAAGCTGCTATATGTTGACACCTTTATTAAGCAGTGTCAACATTTCAAACAACGGATACAGCTCCCTTATTTTTAATACATTCACCTATTCAGCTGCACACAATTAATTTGTTGACGGTTTATTCAGTATATGTATAGAGTTCATTTAAAAAAACGAACGCCTTAATAAAGTGACGTTTGAAAATCAATATCATTAGACTTTTCGCACACAGACTGTTCTACATTTGTCTATTATTCGCGTGTTTGAAAATAAAAAGAACCTACTGGAGGGGGAGATGACGGGCGATCGAAGCGGCGAAAGTAGTCGGTGGTTGTCACTGAGCGGCTTGCAGAACGCGCACTCGCTAATGTTGCAGAAATTGCGCCTCTCCCCTCCGAAGCCGCTTCCGGGCCTGCCGCCGAAATCAAGAAGCGGTGAAAGGGATCTTCTGATGTTGTAAGCAGCTAAAGGGGGGCTGTCGGGCGACAGTTTACCCTCAATTTGCTCCGATTCCGTGACATCCACTTTTAATGTCGTTTTAATAGCTGGCGTGGCCATCGCTTTGTTTGTTTGTTTGTTTGTTTTTTTTCCTACTTTAATCTTCGGATGTTTTTGCACCTTGTTTCTCTTTCTAATGCTCGGTTCATTCGATGTTTCGGCAGGAAACAACTGGACACGAGCGCGCGAATCAATAGCTAAATAACATTCTTTTCTCTGTGCTGATGTTGGCTGGATCCTTTGGCGTCCAGTTCATCACTGATGGTGTCTTCGCAACAGACGCTTATACACGCCTAGACTCTTCATGCGCTGACATGCGCCCCAAACGAAGCGTATATGAGAAAGCCACCGTAGAAAAGCTGCCATTCCCGCTTTGCTATTAGCTTCAAGTTTCCCTTTCTTTTTCTTTTGACTGTCTATGTTGTGTATAGGCCTCGATTCCGCCAGAGTCTTCCATCTCTTTCTGGTCGCTGTCTACATCCGGACAAGAGTTTAAACTCGGTCCCCTGCCGTTATGCACTTCTTTGAATTGTTGCGTAAATAGTATATACGCGAGTTCATTGGGTCTCTCTCTCTCTCTCTCTCGCTTTTAAGCATGTTTCAACTTGGACTCTAGCCATTAAAAAGGTTTGCTGTTTGTAAATCTTTCATGGTTTTTTTTCTTTTTCCAAAGGGGCTAATCAAGTATTTGTATGATATTAATCAAGTCACGTCTAGCGACATCTATTAGACAACCAGCAGGCATTCCGAGCGTCGTATACTGTGAACCACGTCTGTTTGCAGTGCGCCAAAATGTGCACTACAGATCCATTGGGTATGTGCGTAAAGTCCTATATAGACAACTAGAGAGCAAAGAATAAAAACAGAACGAATGGATCGATGATGCATCACTTTTTCGCCCTGACACAGCCGCATTTTATCCTATAGTCCCATCACATAAGCTTAGCGCGCCATTTTTGATTGCTTCAACCTGGTTTTGCGGCTGTTTTTTTTTTTTTAAACTATCGCTACATCTAATCCCTCATTCAAACACATGCGACTTGTTTTTATAAGCAAATAGCGCAGTGTCTCTAAAGCAGATACTAAGAAAGTGAAGCTCATCGAAATGACTGTGTGTCTTGTAGCTTCTGAATGGCGGCAGCTTTGGGAAAAGTGGGAAATAGTCGATTTAAAGAAGAGAGTCAAAGACGCAATACATTCGTGTGGGATGCACTATAGTTCGCCAAACGATCAACATCCACACTGTCGATGGTTGGCGGATCAATATTAGACGTTCCGTGACGGAATGAAAAACGCACATAGGAAGCTCTTTGAGTCGGCACGTATTCTACGTATAGCCATCAATTTACGAACAAAGTTTAGATCGGTATATTCTCATTGTTGATTGCGCAACGGCAACTAAACTGCGCTAAATATATCGGGACGTTGGGGATACAAGTCAAACTGGACTAGTCTTAAAGAAGAAAGGCCTATTATGTACGATAACAGGATATTGTGTTCGATCAAAAAGCTATTAACAAGTAAATAAGCTTTGTGTTGCCCACTTTGTGATGTAAAATTTACCTCTGGGACTGAGATCGTTGTCGCCGGCCAGGTAAAAGGGTCCGTGTCGAACGAGAATCTCGTGAGTGATGATGGCGAATGAATAGACATCTCCTTTGGGTGTTCCCTCCGGTAGGGGATGTTCCATACGTAGTAACTCGGGTGCTGTCCACAATTTGCCTGTGTTCCAGGAAGAAGAGCATATAGCGAACGTGAAAAAAAACATCAGAAATTAATTTTTTTGTGGGATGGTAAAATGAGATGAGTGCACTTTAAATGCGTTTTTTGTTTTGTTTTATATTGCGCAGATTTCACACAAGACGCCGAAAGGTTTCTGCGTGCCACCTTTCACAGTCTTGACATGAGAACCCTGATGTAGTGAAAACCGACAAGAAAATCCAATCAAACCATGTAAAAAAAAAAAGGGAACGACTTTAATGGACGTGATCGTACAGGAAATCAATTTTTTTCGGCTGTCAATCGAGACACCATCGACAAAGAAGCCGCTAGGGCGCAAACGAATAAACCTGACGTGATGTCGTAAACAGGATATACGACTTTGTGCAATTTGCGTGCAACGCCTACAAAAAACACGTTTACAAGGATTGACTTGCGCGTAACGTAAAGAACAAACATCCACAATCATGTGGATATAAGCAACAGTAAATTTCTTACGCTTCCAGTAGGCATATGAACTGTGATCGTTGGCGGCATCATCTTCGTCGGTTGGCAAACGCAGCGAATGCAGCCCGAAATCGGTCACTTTCAGTACGAAACGGCTATCCACGACGCAGTTACTCGATTTGAGGTTACCGTGCGAACGGATTTCCGATGAATGAATGTAGGCCATTGCCTGTAGGACACGCGATAATGGAAGAATATAGTGCGTGAAAAAAAGAGAGAGAGAAAAAAGGACTCGTGAAACGCGGGTCGCATCGATCCACCCGGGGGGAACAGAATTAGAGGCTATGAAATATATAGAGACAATCATGTTAAGCAGTCTTGTGTTAGACGCGTATAGGTGAGGTTTACAATGCACCACATTGAACGTCGCGCCACTGAATATTTCAAGTCGGAGTAGGTAGGGCGTGGTGGAGAGAATCGATCCGCAATGCCCATTTTCATGCACGAACAAACTGTTAAGTAAGGCTACGTCCTCTATTGGCGGGAATAAGAAGACACGAATGCGTGCGTGCATGAACGACTTGCTGGATCCAATGATCCAGTGGTAAGTAAGCTCAAAAATGAAAGAATTTGGAGCGCGATTCTTTTTATTTTTATTATTTTGTTTCTTTTTTTGCTTTTTCATTTAAAAAAAAATAAAATAAAAATTGAACAGCCTTGGTTACTTTAACGATGTCGTGTATCAAGCTGCGGCGGAACATGGCATCCAACTGGATCTGGTCGTTTTCTAGGATGTCCTCGAGAGAGCCCCTTGGGCAGTATTCTGTGAGAAGACAGCAATGAGGCGCCGAAACGCTGGCACCGATGAAGCGCACCAAATGATCGTGAGTCACATCTTTCATCTAGCAAGAAAATAAATAGATAAATAAAAATGATGATAAGGTCGAAGCAAAGCGGAGGGGCAACGATACGACTTAATCATATCAAGGACATGATTCAATTTGAATACGCGATCAAGCGCGTCCATTTTGACCTCACCCGCTTCAGTTCCAGCAGCAAAGGTCGATTGAGTTCCACTTTGCTCCTGGGTATGGGCTTGACGGCCACGATCATGCCCTGGATAAAGCACAAAAGAAAGAAAGAGGTGGTAAGGAGACAAAGGTCAAAGTGTGCACCTTTGAACAAATGCTACAGAATAATTTATCATGTGAAAATCAGGTTAAATCTCTAGCCCGGCATATAAGCTCTGTCCAAGTCAGAGATGCTTGAATTAACTACATCAGGTCTATATAAACGCAGCCGGATTGATTTTCCGCCTTGCGGGAGAGGAAGCACGCACGCAGACTTGATTGACCTACTTTGTAGTTGGCCGTTTGAATGAATAGCTGCTTGTCAGACGCAAAGTTTCCCACCATCTCATTCGACAGGTTGCTCTAAAATAAAAAGAGAACGACATAAAAGAAGGAAACATATACAATCCATCCCGCAAAAACGGCCATTGCAGCGCAGGCGTATAAAATAGCAGACAACTAATAACAAAGAGCCATTGAATTTTAAGCATTCAAACATTGTTTGATGACGTGTTTTTAACGTTCACGAAATGTATGTACCAAAATGCTGTTGCGACCGATGGACAATCGGCTACCAAACTTTGCAGCTCCAGCCGGCCCAGCACTTGCTCGACCCGTACGATCTCCGTTGAATAGGACGACATCGCTCCACGCAACTTTCCACGTCATGGACGCTATTTCTGCTTCCTCTTTGTAGTGCCTTGGGTGTAGGGTGTTATGTCACAGTTCAAAACAAAAAAGAAAAAACATTTACAAAAACCAGAATAGTATAACTGCAGCTGATTAATGGGCAAACAGACTGTGGGGTACAACACATCGACGACAAACAAAGAAGGACATCATGAGAGTAAATCGATTGACGTGATCAGCGGTATACTAAACATTTGCATATATATATATTAACGGAGAAGAAGCACACAAAGCCAACACAGCAATCGTCCATTAATAGAAACGAATCCAAGGAGACGGGAAGAAAGCGGAAAGCAGGGGAAATCAGGAAATGAGCCATCAGAAACCAAAACATCGCCGTCATCTATTACAACTTTGTTTTGTCTGCCTCCATAATCGGTTGTTACAATACTTCCGGGACGAGGAAATAAACAACTTCTTTTTGTTTACGTATATATACATCTTTCTTTCGACTTGTTTATGAAATACACGGCGCAGTATATATACGTGAAGTTCTAAAAATTTCTTATAGCTAAATTTTGAACTTGTAAACTTTGCGGGCTAGTGATTTCGTGGGTAACAAGTTGCAATAAGCAATCGTTTTTCCAGGTTTAATTGAATGCAAAACGCAAATGGGAATCTCGTCTCTCTTCTTATAGCTAATCAATTTTTATTACTGCGAACTTAACGGTGTCATTTGTCGGGGAGAAGAGGGTGAGTGTGCCCGCAAGCATTGCCCTTTTCGCTTTGTCCCCAATCGCATTAACACAATTGAGTTTCGTTTCGATTGAAGTTTCGCTCCGGATGCATTACAGAGAGAACTCAATTGATGCCAAGGTCAATCTAGGAAGTAAATCAATCAAAGACTTCCTTCAGATGTGAGTGGCATTTTCAAAGAAAGGTGACAAAGAAACATCAAAAACTACAACAAGAAAGAAATTATAGGGCAGAAAGGGAGTGGCTTGGTGGAACTGTGTGTCTAGTGACAATGTCTAAAACAAAAACAAAAATGAAAGCAATCCGACCAGCAATGCTAAAAAAATCTCGAATTGTTTGTTTACCGATAAATAAATGCCGATGTGATGATGAGGACTACCACGACGGATGACAGCACTATGGTGACGATTGCGTAAATAGGCGTAGCTAAAATCAAACCATAGTAAAACATAACAAAATTGTGAGTTGGTTTTTTTTTTTAATCATCGAAATTTCTCTATTATTCATCCCGCATGAGTCACGGTACCCGTGAAACTCGTCTAAAATAGTTTGCACGACATCTACAGGTGGCAGTCCACAATAAAATATGTAAACCTCAACCGACCGCTAAGATTACACACGATTTATCAGGTGAGAAACAATAAGCTCCATTCGCGAGTCAAAACTGTTTTTCAACTTGTACGGCATGTACAATTTGTTTAAAATCGCTGAATCATTTCATGTGAGGGCATATCGTCATGTAGAGGGGACAGGAGCATCGTTCTCGCCATCTTGCCGCAAGAAAATGCAACTTTATGGTGAACGGGAGGAAAGAAATAAAAACCCAAATAGCACGTGCACGGGGATGAAGCCCAATATCACGCGGCCATCAATACTAGATACACACATCGGGAATCACTTGAAAAACCCCAAATAGATTTTGGGCTGGATGGGTGGGCCAGCCAAACGAAATATGAAAAATTCACGAAGCCTGATGCCTGACTATTTATCGAGGTCAAAACTTACTTTCGTCAGGGCATTTGCTATTGTCGAATCCGCAGGTAGGCGTATCGGGAGGAGGACCATTTCTATCTCCTGCCCAGTGAATGCGACGACCTGGAACATCAACCAACTGTTTCGAAACGCCGTAATAGTTGGCCACTACCTAAAGCACGTGAAAAGGTAAGATTTTCCATTAGCCACAACGAAAATATTTCATTAGCCGCAATTAAAATATTTCATGAATCATCAAAGTTTAATCCCAACGACAGAATTTTACACATGAATCAGGGAAGTTCAAACCCACCAGGGCCTTTCTTTGAATCGAGAATATATACGCAACAATCGTGGCATATATATTAGCCGTCCTTCGGTAGTAAAACTCATTTCTTTTAATTGCGTTCCAGTAATCAAGGAAAATAAGTCAAGATCACGTACTACATGTGTGGGTGTTTTTATTGGTCGCCCGCGCGAACTCTTGGACAAATAAAACACACCCGCAAGCTCTCTCTCAGCGGCCATTTTCTTTAAGACATTGTTGTCTATCCTGATATAATACGCGGCAAAACCGATGACGAATCGATTTTTCCTTAGCATGCCTTTCTAGTGCGTGAATTAATCAAAATATACAGGAAACGTGAATCGTCTACTTCCGTTACGGATGTTAATATATAACCAAAAGGTATAGCCATTTTGTTCTTAGCTATATAAGAATAACTCACTGCGTACAGGCTTAGGAATTCCTAATTAACAGCTGACTAACTTTCGTGAATCCCATACAGTCTGATAATTTTTTTCAAATTATTGATAGGGAAACTAAGCGTACAGTACATGCAGGATGACGAAGAGAGAGAAAAAAAGCGGAAACTCTAGCTTTCGATAATGAAGAAAATTACCTGAAAGACTCCAGTAACGGAATCCATGTCGAGTAGCGAATAGTCGGCATTGCGATCCCCGTTTTTGTCCATGCTGACGTTGCCACTAATACCTTTAATACGCAGTGAAAGAACATGAGAACGACAGTATAGTTTAAAACGATAAGAAGGCTTATGCAAATACATGAAAATAGAAATATTATCGTAGTGGATCGATCACCGACAGTCATGCCCATTACCGACGTCTCTATTTAATTTAACGAGAAAAGCGTTCAGGGTGTTGTGTTACGTAGCAACCCAAGATTTGATTATATGATCGATAAAGCCGTAAAATGTCGAACATTTTAAGGTGAGATGTAAAGACAGATTTGAAAGGATCTAGCTTTACAAAGGCCAACGTAAAATCTAGGCTGGCTGCTTATGGTGAATTGTTGATTCCATGTGGTATACGTGACCACCAGGCAGTTAACTGTCCATTTTGTTGGCTTCCGGCGTCCCTGAATTATTATTTTTTTTGCTGTCGAACTGAAGCAGCGAAACGGTCACGATCTGTTATTGCATTCTCGTCCGTACCTCAAATTCACGTCCGGGAATAACGGAATGAGTTAGCGGACCGTCTCGCACAATTCCCGCTGGAACGTGATGTATATAGAGATGATCTATCTCAAGGCTGCTTTTACTAAAGTAACTAGGCAGGCACAATTTTTGCTGACTTGTCCCTGGTGTCTCCTGGTGCTTGGCTTCCCAGCGGAGCTATATTCGTGACCGAAACTCAATCAGGCAAAGAAAAAACAAGGTGGGCCACATGCGCCAAAGTCGAATTGCTCAGTGTTGATTAAATGACCATAAAGCGTTGACTGCAAATCCTATAAATTTTGCTGGCTCTGTTTTATGAGATGTTATTCTAACTGAGGCAATCAACGGGCAATCCGGGAGAATGGTTCAAGATGGCCGAGGCCAATGATTGACGAAAATACCAACAAACGTGCGGTCCCACATGCGGGAGGTGATGGCCGTTCCATTGGAAACGTCTCCGCCTGCAGCCAGCGTCTCGTTCAAGGCCTGTATTATCAAACAAAACCCTTTTATATACCAAACAGGAACTGCACAGAATCGTAAAAAAAAACAAAAAAGAAAAACGTAGAGGGACCGAAATAGAAATGATGGCTATAGCTTACAATGGCGTAAAGGAGGACGGCCTCGTGAAAGGCCGCCACGGAAGGATTGACTGGATCCTCGTCGTACGTGTAGTTGAATTCATCTCGAGCGATCCGTTTGACTTCTTTGCTGAAATCGCGGTATTGTTCCGTATCCGGGACCCTTGCTGACACGGTCAACAGTGCCTCCTACATAAAACATATTCATATATCATGGCAAATCAAGTGATTCGTGTCACATACACACTCAGCATGCACGAACTTACGTAGGCTCTTCGTGACCGATTGTTCTGTGCCTCCGTATCGCTGTTGCTGTGCCAAGGCTTGAGCGTCGCGTTATTGCTATTTAGACATAAGCACAAATCATTTAAACACAAGTCATTACTCTCCGCGCTGATGGAGTTTAAAAGACACGCGATTTCATTAGTGGTTCATTGACGGGGATTTAGATGGACAGGGAACTGGTATACCTGCGCAGCGTAATGTAATTATACGAGTAAATCTAATGCGTATAGTACTAGACAGTTACACATTGCCTGTCTACGGAATTTATCGATGTCGGACGTGGCCTAATCGCAATGAACGATCATGAATTCTTGATGGCAGAACATCATCTCTGATGACGCACACAGCTGTTCTGTAAAGCTCACCACGGAGAGTACTAACAAGCAAAAAAACGCGGTCTTTTAGTTTCCCTGTTTTTTTATAATAACTTGACTGTATATTCGAGGTAAGCTTGTCATCACTGCGAAAAATGACCGCAAGCAACACGAAGCTCGAATCAAACTCATTCATCGGTTTTTCAAGACATTTTTGCCTTCCTGTCAGTTTCTTTTTCTGTTTGATTGGTAATGGTCGATCACCTGGGTAACGTGGGAGGAAATAGTACGTAGGGAAATAGGTGGATGGAGGGGGGGAATCAAAATAAATATGGGAAGTCAATTGCAAAAAAAAAAAAATTATAAGAAACGTAAGAAAACCTGTTGCGCAGTTCGATGTTGAAGAAAACGTAATCGCCGCTATCCACCATGTTGAGCTCTTCGGCCGCCAGCATGATCTCTTTGATCTTGAGAGGGGCGGCGCACAGTACAATGACTTGGACGGGGGAAAAAAAAAGAAATAAGTCCACCCGGAAGAATAGTTCCATAACGACAGATAAAAGCGATCCAATTTCGGGGTGTAGAAAAAAGAATAATGGGAACAGAGAGGGAAGTATGACATAATTAAATGTCACATCTAGGAAGCAGCATGGTAGAAAAAGATAGGGAGTTCGGAGCCGATCATTTGTCGACGTCCTTGGCGCGTAATAAAATGTGACATATTACACATTGGGAAAGAAAAGACATCAAGTGATAGCTTAAAAGAGAAATGGAAGTAGGGAAAACTCACTTCGAGAGCTTTCGCTGATGTGGAGCAACAACTGGGTAAAGTTGACACTACCATTTGTCTCGTCGAAATTTTTGTGAACAGACTTGTGTCCCTGTTTTTCCAGTTGACCGTAAACGGCCGCCAATGCGAAATAGCACGGAGAATTGCCCGCACCCTTACCCACGTCGTGATTGTGGTACAACATGCCCACCACACGCCAATCAAATCGCGCCAATATTTGAACCATGACCGCTCCCACTTCCCTAAAATCAGATAATGAATTATACTCAAGATTTAATTTGTTGGTCTTCATTACAACGATTAATTAGTTGCATGTTCCTTTAAAGGCATTTTTGCCTTTCAATTTTGTGAGCCTCCCAATTTAAAAAACAAACAAACAAAACAATCGTAGATCTTTTGAACAAACAAAAACAAGACCATCTGGTCACAAGATCGTTAATGCATTCGTCTTATACAACCTGTAAGAGCCCATCATTCGTGTCAGAAGTGGATAGTTTGGCTGCTTGTGACTGAAACCGTCCGCCTGGGCGGCAGCTGTTAGGAGCGGAATGTTCCATACGCCGGCGTACTTGGCCACGGGTGATATGACGTACTCGCAGACGGGACCCAGGAACACATCTGTACACGACACTCACGTAAGAATTGCCTCCCGTTTCTCACAGACGCGTTCCACAAACCAATCAAATTATCTTATACTGACGGAACATGAAAGAAAAAGAATTGGTCACTTTTGTGGGATATGTAAACGCTCTGACCGCTACACTCGCTAAAATACTGGGCTTTATTTATACAGAACTATCAATCGCGAAAGCGTGTCGCCAGAAACCCTGAGAAAGGCACCAAATGGTTTGGAAATGACAGGTTTTACGTTGATGTCGTGTAGCAGCTTGAACGTTTGAAATTTTTCTTGTGAAAATTTAATTTGAAAAAAGGTCATTAAAGTAGCCAAGTAGGTCAGACCCAAGTCTTTAGAAAAGGACTAAAACATTGACACACAAAAAAGGGATCTCGAGCTAATCCACATTGAAATCAGGAGATTTATGCAGATCGATAGCCTATATAGTCTTGGTGACGACAATAAAAGCACATTTGTACATTCTGTGTAATCGTTTGGCAAAATCTATACTGTCTATTATAGACTATCCTTTGGTTGTAAATGTATAGCAACAGGCTTACTGATGTTTAATGGCATAGGCGCATTCAAAGCGAACAAAAGGTTTTAAACGCTCTCGAACGCTCTCAACCAGGATTCTATTTATTACACAGAGTACAGCCATTTTTTTTTTTCTTTTTACTTTCCTTCTGGATCAAGGATCTATAGCGATAAGCATTTTCACTTTTTTTTTTCTTTTAAAAGCTTTACCCTTAACCTGTTTTTTGGGGCACTACGAATGGGCTGCTGAACCAAGGAAAGATTCTGATTGGGTTTTGTGACTTTTTTTTTATACGTCAGTGACAGATTGTCAATACTAGTCATTAGCAAGTAGTGCCTAGCTTATAGTGTTTGACTATCAAACACGAGTTCAAAACTGCTGATTACAAGTGAATGGCACATCAATTAAAAATTTCCGTCGAAGAATTCGTGTACAAGAAAACCAAATAAAAGGCTGGCAAACCATCGGCAGTCACGAGCGCACGTCCCTATAACGAACTACTGGATTTAGGACAGTTGTACTGATTGGCACCCTTACCCAATTTACCTTACGTATTTAGCGTCGGCACCAATGAACGCGTAGACCTCGGGCGAATTTCTTTGATACAGCTATACGTAATCAACGATGCCCAGCTCAACTGGGAACTGAGGAAGTTAAAGTAAACAGATGTTGCCTCAGCAAGAGCCCTTTCAGTTGAAAAGAGTGTTTTTGCTTCTTCTTTTCGAAAGAAGTTTGCCGCTCTGTTTATACATGCACGCAAAAACAAACAAATGCGAGAGCTCTTCCCCGTGTCACAACTTCCTTTCACCAATATAAATAAGAAAATATCTCAAGATCAATTTGTAAGGGCCGTAAGGATTTTTTGTTTTCGTTTTTTTGCTTTCGTACCGTTCCATTTGGTGAAGTGGCACGATATGAAATGTTTACAAATTCAGAAAAACTGCGTAGGTTGCCAATGCGCCACTTATATGCAAAACTGTCTGCACCCAAACACTGCAAGGTGAATTGAGTAGTCTACACGAGTAAAACGTGAATCGAAAGAAAATAGGACCAAACAGAGAGAATTACGATTGATAAAGAATAGGACCTATGGATTTGCTATTGTAAAGGTCGATTGCTTCTAGAGGTCCGTAGATGGAGGAGCAGTTTGAATCGCGATTGATAATTTGAATTTTCCAGCCAGACAGCGGGCCATTGTTGCTGCCGTTTGAATTATTACTGCTCTGCTCTATGGTCCTGGCTGCCAAATGGATAGCCGGAAGGATTTTGAAGAGCGAGAATTGATGTTCAGGATCTTTGGGAGCCAATACGGCCAGCCGTAACACTTTAAACTGCGAAACAAATCTGGGCTGCCTGCCATGTCGGTGGTAACCAGAAGGAAGAACCTTGACGCTTGATGGTGATCCTGCTGAAGAAGTTGAAGGCCAACCGTCGAATCCGGAGGATGGATTGACGGACCGGAAACGATAAGACGAAAGCTGTTCGGATGGTAACGTCGTTTGGAAACGGAAGGCGCGATTGAGTCGACTGAATTCATGGCGCACGGAATCCGGACGTTGGATTGCGACCGTCATCGTCACAACGAAAGCAATTAATCCGACACCGATGTTCCGAAAGAGTGTTAATGTCAAAACGTTTCTCATTTTGAGGCACTCTTTTTATGTCTAGATTTCACTTGAATAGGCCGCGGAGAGACGTCAACACGAAAAAATTGGCTATGCAGAAAGAAAGCGCTCGTGCGTCGCAAAGTGTCACTAAAAACCAAGAACCATTTCTATTGGAACCTTTTTCTCTCAAGTAGACGCTCCTCGAGATTTCTTCGCCCACCGTAAATCGCGTTGAATATTTCAACAGCTGAATGCAAAAGAAAAAGAACAGCGTAAGATTATGAATTAAAAAACACAACAAAAACAAAAAAAGATGTTTGCTTCACTTTTACAAATGAACTGTCGTCATCAAACACAGAGCCTGTCATCCTCTTCGTTTGTTCACTTGCTGTACGGTGTTTGGCACTCTTTAGCCGCAAAGTTAATAAAGCACGTTACTTTTTTACGTCGTTACTATACGCTCTCCAGAGACGACCGTGCCTACAGGTCTATATAGGGTTCTCGAGTTGCAGTTAATAATACCTCTTTTCCCACTCTAGTCCTTATTGCAAAGTCGATGATTGGAAAAGAAGTCAAGAACCCTGACGTAATGATGGCAAACTTTTATTACAACATTTTTGACTCTGCGAAATTCAGGTCTTTTCCTTCTTAACATTGCGGAAGAAATGGGAGACAAGACAAAGATACGCGGCCAGGAACTGAATCGAAAAGAGATCCTACCCAATATCCTTGAAGAGCACGCCAAAGCACGAACGATTCAAGTGAATAGCTCTTTGTTGATTCGGCGATGTTATATATACGAAGCTTTTAGTTCTTTCTAGGTCTATTTTTATCATAGCACCGATAGTATACAGATCATTGAATGTTGGTACAAAAAACTAAGTCTAGAATTCTTATTCCATCTACTCCATTTTTGCTTTTGGCTCATCAGGTTTATACAACTTGCACCATTCCGTTCGGCAGTGAAGTGGAGGAAACGGATTGACAAACGAACGTATCTTTAGAATATTCTGTACGTAATCGATATTTGGAAAGGTAGATGCGATTGCCCTTGTTTTCTCTTTGATGCGCTTCGAATTTCGTGATATGGTCCATTAATTCAAGTTGATAGACAGCAAGTATATGGTAGAGGACAATGGTATAGATCATCGAAGGAAGCCTGAATGACAAACAAAATGGGTTCCATGCATGAATAAAAGATTGGTACTTGTTCCGCATCCACAGCAACGAGGCAATAACATCACACCGGCATATAAAGTGGCGGAAATAAAAGAAAACTTTACGACAATGGAAGAAACTCAAAATTTAATCCGTATCTCTTTTAACATCTATATACTTTCCCTCCCATCTCTAGATGCTCAAAACACGGGGGGCCTACTTGCATGACAATATAACTAACAACGGGAATCAAAATATGAGCCTACGTGTACTTCCTCCCCAAAAGAAACGTCATTCCGTTTAAGCGGATTGCGAGAATGTAAATTCCGAGTTCATTAATAGTTAAAAAAGAACACAATTTGCAATGACGTACTGCGTACCTCAACATGTCATTATCCCACCATCATATTAAAAAAAACACGCACAATTCCGAGTTCTTTGAACATAGTTACGGGCACTGTGATATCAATCTTGCAACACTCACAAAAAGATCAAGAAAAAAAGGAATGCAGCTAAAAGAAACTTTCTTTATTACTATAAATGTGAAATGAGCAACGTGACAACGTCAGAAAACCCGGATAAACTTGATGTGTTTGCGAACGAGACCAGTTGATCCAGTTGCAGATGAAGAACTGATGGGCTGGGCACAAAATGTACCCACAAGAGTCTCAAACGGACAACTTGCCACGCGAGAAACGCCAGAAAATATATAAAGACAGAAATAAGAACAGCGCAGGCGGGTGCCGATTTCCTGCGTCTACCGTGGGATCTCCACACAGTGCGCTCCTTTTCTCGAACAACTGGGAACACACAGCGCATACATACCGGTTGACAGCCAAATGATTCCTTCATCATAGCGTCCAATGGAGCCTGCACGATACAGGGAAAAAGAAAATCAAATCCTTTCACCATTATAGCCTTGCTCTATGTAGAGGCGATCGATAAGTTGATTATACGCACTGCTGTGTAGATTAAGTAGTGAGTACACAGAGGTTTCGTCATAGCAAGCTATAGAGCCAAGACAAGTAGAATTACGGCATAAGAACAAGGACAAGGGATCAGGAACAATTGAATTAAAGCGCATAGTTTGTTTTCTTTCTTCCAGACGTGGAAAATTGTTCCATTAGGTATTCTCTCTTGAAACCAGTGGAATCAATTCAAATTACCATTCAACCCAGCCCCGTAAAGGCCACGTATCACGTAAACCTTTGAAGAAGGGACAAAATTGAAAGAATGTTGAGGTTTAAACACTGGTAGTTAATGAAGGGTCTAGTTAAATAGCAGGTATTTGTCAATAAGAAACAATTTAAAATCTTGATGCAGGATTGATCGTACGTATCCTACGTCCATTCATTTTCAGTACTCTGATCAATTAGACTAAATCATTTTTAAGGGGAAAATAAAATTGTTTGACCGACAACAGTTTACAAAAATAGCCAAAAGGTTAAAGTATATACGAAAATGGATTGGGAACGATGATCCTTTTAAGGAAAAACATGACAACTGTTGCACGAATGACCCCCACCCATTGAAACTTTTCTCCAACGAGGCTACAGTAAAAATGAGGACATTGAAAGAAAAGAGCTTCCTAAACCTTGATTTAGCGCTGCTGCTGCCCTTTTGAATTATTGAAGAAGAGATCAGAATCAAAACTAAAACTCTTTCTTTTTAGCAAGAAGCCAAATTGATATAATAGCCAACTGATAACGAAGAAAGGTTGCGCTATCACTACGAATGGGGCAACCGAATGAAACTTGCATCGACATATATCCATTCATCCACGTACATATTCCTCCGTCACGTTTGATTCATTTCGCAGGCAGCGATCAGAAACAAAGTTTTCTTTGTTTAATTTTAGCGAAAAGAAAATCGAATACTGGATGTTAAACAAGATGTGCACACACACACACCCACGGTACACTTCATTAGCGATTCCTCGACTTCCAAATTGACTTTTTCTTTTGTTGTCAACCAATGGCAACGTAACAGCAGGAAATACATCGAAGGACGCATTCAACTGCATGGCACTAACTTCGTGTATACTTTAATTTTCAGGTTGAACGCGAATTAAAGTTTCACTGTTTAGCAACATTTCGCTATAGGCATAACATTCACGCTGTAGCGGGATGATTGCCTTGGCCTCTGATCACCAAATAAAAGAAAATATTAAACAACCGGGATCTATCCTACCGTTTCAGCGACGGAGAGCGACAATCTCCAACTGAGAATAGAACGGGGATCAAAGACTGAATCCATTTTGGGTCGACAAAGAGAACTGCCGGGATTCATCGGATCAACGACGCGTATATTAGCCTAGACCCATTTCG
Organism: Daphnia magna; assembly: GCF_020631705.1. Lineage (NCBI taxonomy): Eukaryota > Metazoa > Arthropoda > Branchiopoda > Diplostraca > Daphniidae > Daphnia > Daphnia magna. Next base: position 7,259,659 of record NC_059186.1, on the reverse strand, counting down.
TCATCCCGGAGGCCACAGTTGGTGCGCCGGCTTGCATTGCTAATTTAAACTTACCATTGCCTGCTTTGCAGCAAAACATATACAAACAAAACAAAGCCAAAAAATAAAAAGACATGATTTAGTACTAGGACGCCCAGCACATGCCATTGCTGATTATTTAGATTCCGATGTTACACTCCTTCGCGTCAAAGGAACCTTTTGTATACAAAGAACAAATTCCATAAAGTATATACTATGGTTGGAAGATGAGTAAAGGCCAACTAAAGTGCATCTTAAAGAAAAATTCCCATTTGTTTACATTCAGCCAACATAACGTGAATTTTCGTCATAAAATAACCAACAGTATTCACCAGAATGCAGAAGAACAATGCTCGGAGAAAAAGCTGAAGGCGAAGAAATCCAAGTAGGAATTCCGTGCCTATACCATAAATCCTTCAATGTATGCAATAAAGTGCTGAATTTACAGAACCTTTAGCTCATTTTGGCCCTATTAACTAGCAGCACACGGATCTGCAAGCATACGGCAACTATACTTTATGGAATTATAACCAAGTACGCACCCGCACATTTCTGATACTTAGTTCTGGGAATGGATGTCCGGCGCTTAGAAGCAAAATGGGGGAAAAAGATATTACACGTAGGCTGGCGTCACAAATCATATTATTAATAATGATGTAATGCAGAAATATTACAGTCACTGGCAAGAAACTTATATCACGTGGGTCCACAGTTACCACCACAGAATGGGTAGATCTGGCAATAATAGAAGGTTAGCAATCAAAATAAGTTGTAATTGCTCTTTGGCCGCAGCTATTGTACCAACAATAACCTCGATGTTAACGAACAACGTTTATTTACCGTTGAATGCGCTTACCTTGGTGAACCACGCTCGAATCGAGTTGGTAGCCATCCGTTTTTATTATATACGATGCAACACCTTACTATTTTGCAATCTTTGTAGTATTAAAATTGCCTGGACCGTAGACTGGGAAGCAAAAATCTGAGTCTCTTTCATACACCGGTGTAAGGTTAAAAGAACGATGGACCAAACGAAAAGACACCGTTGCCGCAGAAACTTAGAGTTCTGACTTGGACGTGCAATTTCGATAAAGATAACGGCCGTCGATGATAAACGATTTGGCGTGGAGAAACAGGGTACGTTCAGCACAAAAATTCATTAGTTTACTAAATATTTCATCCATCCTGGTAAAAAATTCAAAGGCTGCCACACGTTAGTTCTTTTTGCCCCAATAAACCAGGCTGTAATATATCAGATTGCAACTTCTAAATCAAATTTCAAAAAATGAATTGAGAAACCATTTGGGGATGTTGCTCGTCAATCTCTGTGTGAGATCATTTATCCAATGGCATCATAAGTAGAAATCTTTAATTTCCTACCAAATACAGTAGTTGCCACAGTTATGCAAACACATCATGTTTTCGGGAGTAATTTCCAATTGCAGAGTCTTGCGATCAATTATAGATACGATTAAATCGCCCAGCAAAATTGATTGCCTTTTAATAGTTGACCAAAGTGATAAAATTTTATGAAATTATGAAATCACATTCAAATTGATACGCATATCATTTCACTTTCAACAATCATATCCTCAGCGTCTCTTTGGCCTGTTAGATTCCGACCTTATAACACTTTTACAAAATGTTTCCCAGACTCTTAGCTTGTCATCGGATGGCAAAAAAGTGGCACAGCCCACAATCACAAGCAACGCACGTCAAGGTAAAGAAGCCTTTCTCAAAATAAATATGAAATATTAAGTTAAATATAATCCTTTTCAAATGGCATCTCCTAATCTGAATCCACGCCCAATGCTAACAACTAAATACACCCTTTCTGTTAATTGTCAATTTCTTTCCACGCGTACTACGATCAAAAGAAAACTCAAACAAATGTTATAAACAATACAAAATGGTAAGATACACACACAGAGAGGGAGACCTACGTCCACAGAAACAACACGTAACTTCTGCACGTACAATGCGAAGTTCTCGAGTTGCTTCCTTTCGGTCTGTGTCAGCTTGTTTTCTTTTCATTTCTCTACGCTGTTCATACTGATGTTTTATTGAGTGCGCAAACCGAAGTTGTTGTTTTCTTCCAACTTATTGTCACTGGAAAGGAAGGCGTTGGTATGGAGAAAAATGCAGGAGACGACTCAATTGTTACATATAGAACAGCACGACCATCCCCTCAACGAAAAAAATTTTCTTTTTTCAAAATCTAGACATTAAAAAATCTAATGCACAAGATCAATTCACAGCTTTTCTTATGAAGAGAAAGACCTATCCTTTTTCATTTTGTCCTCATTCTGATCTTTTTCCATGTTTGACGCCAGTGCAATAACGAGACAAACAGCAATAGCATATGTACCGAATACCCTAGGTTATGGAACTTAAACATGGAAAGAAAGCACATCTAGCGTTGTATTTTGAGAGAAAGCCTTTTCTGAGAACCGAATGTCGTGTGTGGAAAACTTTTAACGAAGGAAATCAATGTTATTCCCGTGTCTTGCTAATACCGAACTGCCTCAGTTGATTGACGCTAGAGGTAAGGTTAAATTCTTTTTCTGCTTTTGGTTGAGTTTGACACGATTCTAACACCAATTTACAACTTTGGTTTCTGAAAACTAGTTCTCATGAAAAATTCTCATGCAAACTACCTTGACTTCCATTTTTTCACGTATAACTAGTTCAATTGATAACTAGTTTTCCAACCCAGACCTACGCACTTTAGAGCTTGAAAATCGTATACGGATGTCAATTACTCCTACTCAGTAATAAGTTGTGAGAGCTCGTAGCATCCACCTGATCTTAATGTTTGATAAGATAACAATAATAATTTATAGATACAAAAGGATATAATGAGGACAATAAAATTCTGCCTGTCATGGAAGACGTAACAAGAGTAACTAGGTTGCAGGCAAGTGAAGAAGAAAATCTAATTCTTCCACGTGAAGCGAATAAATTTTTCTGAGTACAATTTCCTTATACGAGATCACATGATTACTCAACGCGTTGCAGGAAAAAAAGAACAACGTAAGATTTAGACGTTGATTGAGGTTGAATAAGACAAGGAAACAAGGACACTTTAAGATGTATTTATTTAAAAAAGCGTAACTTGTTGTCCCTTTACATTGATGCTGTGCAATACAAAAAGAAAGTCAAAAGCATGCTGCTACATTGTTTTTCAATGATCGACATCGAAATTAAACTTGGACCAGGAAAAACTGAATCAAATGTAAGTTTAGAAACAGATCATTAGTATAATCTTCTGCAAACCGCTAGAGCTATGAATTTTTTTTTAGGCACGATGTACGCTGCCATAACGCAGTAAATCTTTTTTTTAAACAGTTTTTGTTAAAATCACTAGTTCCCCTGTTATGCAGCTTTGTAAAACCAGGTAGGTTTCTCATGATGGTACGTGTAGTGAAGCGTTATGCTATAAGTGCATGACCATTTATTCAGTAACTGAAAACAGGCTTCACGTGAACAGGATAAACGATCTCGATCGAAGTTGCGAATACAGCCGTGAACAAGTAAAAGCTTAAAGTGTTGAATAATCGACCCTATCAAGATGGAATTCTACCCTATTTCTTCTCTATTCCGTCTATGGCACGCCAGTATAAACTGAGATCTTTCGTGAGAACCAAAGCAATGTATATCGATCGTATACAACAATAACAAAGTATACTTTTGATCAATGAAAAAAAAAAACACGTAAGGGAAATAAACGCAATAAAGCTGATATACTGCCGAAAGACTTGTTGTTGAAAGACACGTCAGATTTTCTTGTCTTCTTATACAGCTTGAGCATTTAAAGGATAATTCCAGATGATGGGTTCTCCATGTAAACAGACATTTTCAGACTCCGTCGATAGCCATTGTTCAAGCAATTCGCGTACCTCCCCTTCGTCCGGTTCGGTACATCTCTCGGCTGCAAGCCGTGCAGCTTCAAACTAACACGAAACAAAATAAAAGAAAAAAAAAGTAAACAAAGAAGTTTTGCATGTTTCCTAAAGAACTTAATACGTAAATTCATGGTGGTATACTTTTAGGTTTACGAGCGTCTGCTCCGGACGGCAGCTTTCGACTGTGCTGCCATTTTTCACCACTTGACGAAGAAGGGATTTTACGTCATTCAGTTCAAATCTTTTTACATTTGAAGGAACTTGGTACACCATTAAGTTTGCATCTTCAGATTCTACGATCAAAGTTTAGAACTGGAAATAATTAAGACGTCAGAGTAAATTATATCGGAATCACTTGTCAACTATACCAGCGCTCAGTCGAATCCCGACGCCGTTGGCAACAAGGCGAACATCTGTGATCGTCCGAGTTGTGGCACTTTCCCACTCGTTTGGTAGACTCAAAAGTTTGCTCCAGCCCTCCAGATCTCCAAAAATTCTATGAAGGGCAAAAAATTAAGAGAACTCATTTAAGTTGATAATATTTCACATATTTTATACATGCCTCTTGTCGATCAATATCGGACTGACGAGTGGCTTCGATGGTACAATATGCCCACTAGCGAGCCGAGAGTACAATATCATCTCGTAGAGTCGAGTGAAATTGACAGCCATAACCATGTGCCCATTAGAGCAAAGCCATCCACAATTTTCGAATTTTTCCATACAGAACCATTGACATTTTGGTTTCTGTTGGAAAGATTTGAGCGATCGACTCAAAACATTCAGCGAAAAGTCCACGCTAATGGATGTCCTTTTAGCAGGTGGGGCAGTTTCGACTACATGCCTCGTCGGGGTTGTGTCAACCCGAGCAACTGATGTTTGCCCGACCAGAAAGCGATCCAAAGAGGTATTGCTCATCGTCGATGCTTTGGTCGTTTTTAACTTGTTTCTAGAACAGCGATCAATTTTAGAAGGCAAAAGATGAAATAAAATTTGGATTAAAGTACATACGCGTTGTATCGTTGCTTGTTTGTTTCAGCTTTCTTTTCGTATTTCTCACGACTACTTTTATCAAGGTTTTTCCAGCCATGACTCAAATGTTGTGACAATTCCGTAAAGCTCATCAGTGGATCCTGGGAAAGCACTAGTTAGTAATGCAAACAGAAAATAAAAATAATAATTAAAAACTTGTGCACGAACACGAGCGAACATTGAAACCGATAATCTTAATGGCTACATACATTCGTTTCTCATTTCTTTGCAATATTCGCCGAACGGATCTGGTGGGATTTTGCGCACGCTTCCATTTACAGTTTCCAAAAGAGTGGGTGATAAGCCGACAATTCTTGATGCCTCCAATGTTTCGATTAGCTTCGGTTTTTTTGCTACATTGCCTGTAATAGAAGGGTCTGGCTGGCGCTTGTCCAAATGTGGCTGCCCCCTCAAAACTTGTATTGCCTATTCGATAACTAGATGCACATTAAATGATACACGTTTTTGTTGTTCTATCTTACGCAAAACTTACGTGAACAGTACGTCCTTCTGAATCTCTTGCCAATCCCCTGCTCCATTGGTCAGAGCCAATTGCTATAATTTCCGACTGATTAGAAGACGTACTCTTCTCGACGTTTGCTTCCTCAACTTCGATCTGAAATGGTTCGTTAAATCCGTGAAACAGGCAGTCATCCTCCGGAAAATCATTGACTGAAGAGTCAATCCGAGTAGATTCAAATTGGTTAATTCCAAGCTGTGAATTTTGAGTAATTTCAAACTGGGTAGAAAGGGGAGTCTGAAAAGGACTTTCGTTTTGATCTTCCATTATCGTTTCTTCTACTACTGACACATCTGGCACCTCATTCGAGTTGACCAACAGAGAGCTATCTTTATACATTTCTGATGGCAAACTAATTTTCGTGGAATTTTCCATCACGGATGCTCCTAAAAAATTCTCAACCCGGTTTCTAATCAACTCCAGCACATCACCCTAGATAAAAAAATCGTGGTATAACAAATGTCATGATATGACATCATATTCATACACAAATTTTAACGAGGCCTTACCTGTCGTTTCATCAACACTTTGCTTTTGTTAGGTTCGACGTTGACATCAACTTCGTCGCCCGGAAAGTGAAGTGAAACGATGAAAATAGGAAAGAGTGTAGACTTCTGATTGTCATCCCGATTGAACGCATAGAGTTCCTTCATCAGCTGCATAAAGATGATATTGCATACTCATTAGGAATGTGAAAACAAGACGCTATATGTCACCTTTTCAATTTCTTTTGAAACCACAGGACGTTTGTTGATGAAGACGAAACAAAGATCAGCTCGATTTCTAAAGCAAATGTCTAGGGGAGCACTTCTTTTGGGCGCCATTAAAAACACCTGAATCTGTGACACACACAAACGATTAGCACACGATAGATAATTGACAATAAGATCCAGATTGTCTACCAGATCATCTTCACTGAGGAATTCCATGTGCGAACAGATTTCATGCCCCAGAGTTTGTTGAACGTTTGATTTGAAGTCAATAGCTCGATTCTTTTGCCAAATGAGGCTGTGGTCGTGGTGAAAGCTAAGGTGAAGTTCAGGATGAATCAGCCCGTAACTAAGAAGGAGTTCCTCAACTTTTATTAGTTCTTCTTTTTTCCTCTTCGGAGTCTGGTAGTACTGCTTCCGTACAGGGATATTCCAAAAAAGTGAAGTCATAGCAACCAAGGTGCCTTGACTCAAGTGAGAAGGTTTTTGATTTATCACTTCCCCATTGTTATCCATGACAAAGGTAGTGGCTACAGGGTCTTCG